>NC_060276.1:116987659-117281667 GCF_021613505.1 Equus quagga
TTTTGGGAAAAGATCAGCTTTATTCTGCGAGAGAGATCTGCAGGGAGAACAGGGGGCGTGTGCCCTCAGATCTGTATCCCTGATTCAGGATTCGGGGTAAAATTTAAGAGCTTAGGGAGAACAGGCTGGTGTGCGGAAATGCTGGCAGGACAGGTTTTGATTGGTGGGCTTCAAACATTTATGGCATGGTTTTAAACATTTATGACAGGGTTCTAAACATTTATGGTGAGGTTCTAAACTTTTATGATGGGGTTCTAAACATTTTAGATGAGGTGGGGAAGGAATTTTAACACTGGATCTTCCTGAATGAAGGACACTTCGCTTCTGATAAGAGTCCAACTTTCAAGTTCCAGTCCTGTCCCATCCTTGGGTTCTGTTGGAAGGAGGATCTTTGGTTCCATGGTCATTTCAGGTCACCGTTTTCTTCTTTCGCGCATGCTCTGGCTATGTGACTTTGCAGTTTTTCTGAAAGACAATCCTTAATCACTTTGTTGATAAGAGATGGGGTCTGTTCAAACTGGCTCTAAATGGGCCTGTGGTTACAGTGTTGGACCTCCAGGCCAGGCAACTTACTCGTGGCAATTAGCAGAGAATAAAAAGAACAAAGAGTCTACAATAAAATAAGAGAAAATGATACAGTTTCACAATCTTTTCCATTGTAGGGGAGGAAGAACTCTTCCTCTACCCTCTGGGTTCTGGCTGGTCTAAGAATTAAATTGACGTGAGGCAGAATAACAGGAAAAAAATCAAAGTTTAATAAAAGGTATACATAGGAGAAAACCAGTAAAACTGAATAACTCACCAAAATGGTGGAAGCCACCACCTTAAATATCATCTTCAGCTAAGGACAAAGGAATATGTTGGGGGTAGTGGTTTGGGACTTCACAGGGGTGGAAGGCAATTCACATGAAGATGGAAAAGCACATGTTTGTTAAATGAATGTTTGCTGGGCCATCTATAGACAAGGTGACCTGAGAGAGAGAACTTTGATAAAAATGAGCCTAGGAAGCTTCCTCCCAGTCTACCGATACCCAGAGTTATCTATGGTGATAGCTCCTTCCTAGGGTGGGCCTTCTATCTTAAATTCTTTTAGGCAGTTAGGCGGAAGGTCAAAGTTTCTTTCTGAGATTTTTTTGTTCTAAAAAGTAATCAAGCCAAAGAGACATATTTTTGGGTGGCAAATTCTGATCCCCCACACCATCATCCCCTGGCTCTATTTTTAATGGGACGTGTTATCCTTAACCTCATATATGATTTTTATTTCTGCAATGATTTTATATTTCTCGTCCATTTCTTTCCAAGCTTCTGTGTGCATGTGTTTCATCTCCACTTGTGTTTTGGCTTTTCTTATAGCCCTTGCTCTTCTTCTGTGGCCCCTTCTTCAGAGAATCCTTATTTAATTGACTATTTAGTATGTTAATTAAAAAGACGTGCATTTTCTCCTGCTTTTTTGAAGCGTTGTGTTTTTTAATCTCATTTTTATTTTCTTGCCATAGATTTGTGTGGGTTCCATGTGGAGGACTTTGTCTCCTCATTTATATATGTAGGGAATTTCATGGTTTTTGTGCTGACTCTTTGGGGAAATATTACCTGGAAGGGGGAAGGGAGCACCAGGGTGGGGCAGCTGAGTTGCTGCCTCAAAACATTCCTCTCCAATACTCTTCCCTAAAGGATGGCTCTGTATGCAGAGAAAGCAGAAAGTCGTTCTCGCTTACAAACTCCTGTGTCACAGGCAATTTAATGCCCATGTGTCTTCAGCTGATCAAGGGCTGCCATGGCACAGCTGCTCACCACCCTTTCTCCTCCACCTACCCTGCCTCGGGGGCAGCCTGCTTCCTGCACATATGGGATGCTTGCGTATTTTCTCCTTCATCGCCACATCCCTTGTACTCTGTGGTGTATGGTACTCTGTATAAACAATCTAAAAAGTATATTCAAATTAGTAAAAGATGAAACAGGGAGGTCAATGCAATAGAGGTAAATGTGCATTTGAAGCAGCCACCTGAATTGAGATGTCTAAACAGTCTCATTATTTTCTCTCAAGCTTTGCCACATGGTTCAACTCAACTGACTCTTCCTTGATACTCACACAAAAGGGAAAAATAAAGAAAAAGGACTCTTTCCCCGGTAGGGGTTGCAGGCAAAGCTATCCCTGGTAGGTATAGTGGACAAAAAAAAAAAATCTCTCCTCTCGTTGACCTTCCACTTCTGGGCCCGAGTTGACCTAGTGTCACATCTGGCTATTTCTCCCAGGGTGGCTGTGGCTGCCAGCGTCGGAGTGAACATTCTAGGACCTCTCCGTAGGAGGAGTTTGGGTGGCAAAAATATTGAAAGTGAAAATGGAGAAAATCGAGGTCATATTTGGAAGTAGAAGCAGCAGAAACTTTAAGAAATGTGCCTTTCCCCAAAACTGTACAGGCTTTGGGAGAGTTAGAAGCACCGTGATGGTTGGAAGTGATACTTGGCATGACTCTGGTATAACAGAGGAACATATTCGATATGATTTCTCCCCTTGTTTTGAAAGGGAAAGCAGTCCCCAATCCCAAATCATCACTGAGGTTGTTCAGTAAGCCTCCTCCATGGGTTGCCATTGTGGGTATTCCTAGGACACAGTCAGCTGGACTTCCTGGGATCTCCTCTTTCTCCACAGTGGTAGAAGAAAGAGTGAGAGGCAGTGAAATGCCGAAAAGCAAGGTCATTACAGAGATGGGGAAATGCGCATGCTCTGGGAAATCCGCACATTTGTAAATAGTCTATGGATAATTGTACCTTGCCTCCATCTCTGATAATGCTTTGAAAGCTGTGAAGTCGTATTAAGATGTAAATTATTAGTGGCTGTATGGTTATTAAAATTGTGCTGTTTAAAGTGATGGTTCTGAAATGCATCCTTGCTTATACACATATTTGACCCATGTCAAAATGACTTGCAGGCATGTATAATGGTAGCTCTCCGTCAATTACACTCATGCTGACAACCTAAGGTATTTATAGTCAGCAGACAGCTGGTTGGAATTCCTGGAGCCCCTAAGCACGGGATCCTTCTCCTTTTCCTGTCACCTCACCCTGTAGCTCCACCCTCACCTTCACCCGGCCTGTTCCTAGGGTCTCTTAGTGTAAGTCTCACCTGTAAAGTCCCTCCTTCCAGAAACAAAGCAGGGAAGACTGGGGAGGAAGAAGAGAGGGAAAAGAAGAGGAGGTTGAAGCAATTTTCAGGCAAGGATGAAATGAGTTAACACAAAGCATTGCTGCTGCCTCTTTCCAAGTGTATCCAACAGCAAAAGGAAGTAAAGATCCAGCTTTGGGGGTAGGGGTGTGGGTTGCCATGCCCACCAATGAAAACAACCTGATAGAATCAATCACATGTTTAAAATATTGGGATTCTTCAAGTCTTCTTTTAATTTAAAAAATTCATGCACGTTTTCTCTCCTGTATCATAGTCTTTTTATTGGAAAATGATATTTCAAGTTACTTTTCACCAGGAAATTTCTTGCCTCTCTCTTGGTTACTGGTTGAAGTACTGTTATGTTGAGTTTGTCGATTTTGGAAACCTGGACTGAAGTGGAGAGAGGTGACACTGCATATCAGATGTAACATGAGGGCAATTTCTCTTGTCTGTCTTGGTGTCATAATATTTCCAGAAAGAAATGTCATATAAATATGATATACAAATGATACCGTTGATTTCGTGCTTTACCGCTTGTCAGGATAATCTCGAGGAAAGAGGTACAAATTTCCTAAAATGCCTGGAGGACGTCATGTAATATTTTTAGGTTGCATTGGAGAAGTTTTGATGAGTGTGTTTACTGAGAATCAAGTTACTTATGCCATACACTGAAAGGGCTACTGGCTAGTCTCTTTTACTTAGACATGATACTCTTTAAAATTTTCAATAGAGAGTGATGGATTTTTTTTTTTTACCAACAGAATGATTTTTTTTAAATCTCAAGAGGCTCAAATTAAATGTTGAAAAATGCGTGTCAAACCATCTTATTTGTTACTGTAAATGGTTGAAATTGGAGGGGAGCATGAAGCGGTTATTAATTTCTTCTGTAAAAACCTCTATTTGGTTGGTTCCCATAATCCCAGGATTAAGGGTCTTCATTCAAATTTCAGACTTTGTTATTATTTCAGTTTCCAGATCTTTTCCTCTCTGCTTATCTTAAATCCCCTAGATTTGAAGGTCATGTCATCATATCACTAATTTCCCATCATTGCTATCATTCCATAACTCCTGGGTCATCCAAGCTCATTTCTGAATGACTTTAGCTCCTGGCTCACTGTCATTTTCTTTAACAAATTTCTGTCTTAATTCTTGGTCATTTAATTATATATATGTGAATGACTTTTTCCACAGTTTCTCTTCTTAAACTAATCTTAAGTGACTGTGTCTTCTACTCTATCTTAGACATGCACGCCACTTTTTCTTTTTACCAATAAGTATACACTTTCATAATCACAAGTGCATGAGTCCAACTGTCTTATCAGCACCTTCCATCTTGCCAGCATATACCTCCTAGGAACACTGCCAGTATTTCATTGACCTCAGTGGGAATTCCAACCCATTAGTCCTCCCCTCTTTTCCTGTCCTTCAACTCCCTGATGACGTATCTGCTCTCTATAACCACCTTAAAATCCGTATCAATCATTACCCTTGCATGTATCCTCCACTCCTTTCTACTTGCCTGGACAAATGACAGTGCTGATTACATTAAAACCTCTGCCTACTCCACATCAACATGCAGCTGAACGTGGATGGAGGAAAACTGCTACCTGGTCTTCCTCTAAATCCATGAACTCAAAGAATTGCCTTTAATGCTGCCAGTACATCATATTATAATTTCTTATGCCAGTTTATGGTTCCATTTCCTACATGGCTATTTCCTACCTTCTATCTCTTCCTTTCAAAGCTCTGACAATTCCTTCTCCCATCCTCATGCATAGCTGATGGTCTTGCTTCTGACTTCATTAAGGAGATCAAAGCAATCAGAAAATAAATCCCACAGACTCCTACTACCACATCTCCCCATACACCAGCATCTGCACTACCCCCCGGCCCCTTTGAAGAACTTTGCCTCTTATCATAGCGAGTGATCCATGATCACATCTTATGCCAACTCCTTCATTCATTCACTAGATCCTATACTCTCTTACTGAGTCAAGGACATTGCCCCGGCAATTGTCTGCTCTCCCTCTCTCTTACATTTTTCTCTCCCTCCTGGATCAGACACATAAGAAAACTTCCTGTTATCTCTACTATCTAAAAACAAAATCCCTCTCTTGACTTGCTCAGCCGCTAGCAATTCACTTCAACTTTCAATTTTTTGTTTCTAATATGCAGAAATATTGTTGTATATAAATACATTTTGTATATTGACATTGTCTCCTGCAACTTTGCTAAACTCATATCTTATTTCTACTAGCTTTTTAATAGATTACTTAGGACTTTCCACATATATTATTCTGTCATCTATCATTAGAGAAACTTTTAATTCTTTCCTTAAAAATCTGTATGCTTTTTATTTTTATTTATTTGACTTAGTGTATTGGCTAGGACTTCAAGCACAATGTTTAATAGAAGTGGTAAGAGAAGACTTCCTTGTCTTGTTCCCAATTTGGGGAAGAAAGTATCCAAAATTTCACCATTAAGTAGATGCCCTTTATTTGGTTTAGGAAGCTCCTTATTAGTCCTAGTTTGCTGAGACTTTTCATCACAAATTGATGTTGAATTTTGTCAAATGTTTTTCAGCATCTATTGAAGTGAATATATGGCCATTCTTTTTTAGTAGGTTGCTATGGCAATTTTTATATGTTAAACTAATCTTGTGTCATTGGTTATTTCTTTCAAAACTCTTTTCTAGAATTCTCCAGTGAAGTCATTTGAGTCTGGAATTTTTGGTCAGAAGGTTTTTTACTAAGAATTCAATTTCTTTAATAGATATAAGGGCTACTTTAGTTTTCTATTTCTTCTTAAATAATATTTAATAATTTATGTCTTTCGAAAGAATTTGTCCATTTCATTGAAGTGGTTGAATTTATGTCTATAAAATGCTCATATTTTAAAAAATTACCTTTTTAACATCTGTAGACTCTCAAATGATGCCCTCCTTTTACTTCCTGTCATTGGTAATTTGTTTATTTTCTCTCTCCTGTCTCTCTCTTTTTTTTGTGATTTTTCTGGTTAGAAAGTTATTAAATTTTTTTTATTTTCAAAGAGCAAGCTTTTGGTTTAATTAATTTTCTGTTTTATTGATTTCTGCCACTATCTGTTATCGTTCTTTCTTTCTGTTAATTTGAGTTTATTTTTGCCTCTTTACGTAGTTTCCAATGGTGAAAGCTTAGACAAGAGATCAGCAAGCTACAGCCCATGGGCCAAATATGGCTGAACGTTTGTTTCTGTAAATAAAGTTTTATTGGAATCCAGTGGTGTTTGTTCCATTTTAGTATTGACTATAGTTGCTTTTGTGCTACAATAGCAGAGTCGAGTATTTGCAACAGAGACCATATGGCCCACAAAGTCTGAAATACTGACTATCTGGCCTTTTTAAGAAAAAGTTTGCTGACCCCTGGCTTAGATCACTGATTAATGACCTTTTTTGTTTTTATATATAAGCATTTAAGGTCATGAAGTTCCCTCTAAGTACTGCTATATGTACTTCTCATAAAGTTTTCAATACGTGTGTTTTCCAATGAGTTGTTTCATTTCCAGATATTTGCTATGTTTATATTGATTTCTGAGTTAATTCCATTGTGGACAAAGAGCATACTCTGCCATATTTCGGTGTTTCTAAATATGTGGGACTTGTGTGATGGTCCAGCATTTGATGTATCTCGATTGACATTTTCTTTAGTAGGCACGTTGTCTCCTCACTGCGTGCATTCACTTAGATCTCTGCCCTGTTTGGGTTCTTTTCACTTCTATTTTTTTGCTTGGGCCCTGTGGATCTTCCCTGGGCCTGTGAGAATTGACAATCAGCTGAGTAATGGGGAAGATACAGGGCTCACTCTCTGTGCTTCCCTTGCTTCTAGGGACGCTGTTAACTCAGCTGCTCTTCTGGTTTTGCACTCTGTACTCTGACCCTTCAGGCTTTGTTCCCCAAGCTGCGCGTGTTTAAGGAATGCACTCACTTAAGAAAATCATTAACTTGGCATATATTTGTTCCTTATTGCGCTCTCTTTCACCAAGGTCTCCCTGGGCCTTTGTAGTTGAGCTTCTGCCAGTGATTTTGGCAGATTACGTTCTGGATTTAAATCCTTCTAAGGTTCTCTTGCTCCCAAGATTTCCCATTTGACTTCCAGCTACCCTCCTAGCTGGTAGCCAGTAAGGCTCTGGCTGTGCTCACGCTATTTTCCACAGTCTTAGCCACGTGGGTTGGGCAGCCTCTAAGGTGGGAAGCCACAGTCTCCCAAGTCTCACTCTTACAGCTGCAGGGGTTGAGGTTAGACTCCTCTCCACTCTCTGTCTCCTTCTAGAAGCTTTCTAGTATATTTTAAAAAGTTTAACCAAGGGCATGGTTTCACTTCACTCTTCTGACATTACCAAAAGCCTTTTCCTGCATAATTGATTTTTAAGTAAACTTTTCATTGAGTTAAAACGCACAGAAAAGTGCACATATCATGACTGCACAGCTCAGTGACTTTTCCTGGAATTAACACGTCTGGAACCACTACTCCGGTAAAAAGTGGAAAATTATCAGCACTGCAGAAGCTCCCCTTGGGACCTTTCCAGGGACTAACCCCTTCTCCCCAAAGTCCACCACTCTACTGACTTCAAATGCTATAGAGTAGGCTAGCGTCTTTTTGAATTGTATATAAATGGATGACAGAGTATGAATCTTTTTGTCTCTGGCTTCTTTCACTCAAAGTTATGTTGGTGGAATTCAACCATGCTGTTCTGTGTCGATGGAATTTGTATATTTTTTCATGCTTTATAGCATTGCATTGTGTGACTATAACATAATTTACTTTGTCTACCTTCTGCTATCAATGGGCGATAGTTGGGTCACCCATCTATTGATGAGTTGTTTCCAGTTTGGGGCTATTGCAACAATTGGTGCTATAACCATTCTTTGACTTGCCTTCTGTTGTTCCTGGGTCATAATTCTGTTGCATATGATCCTAGGAGTGGAAACGATGGGTCGAGGGGCATATGTATGTTCAGCTTTGACAGACATTGTCAAACAGTTCTCCAAAGTGCCTGTGTTCTTTGTCCTCCCACCAGCAATGCATGAGTGTTCTTCGTGATGGGTTTTAAATTTTATTAGCTCAGTGACAGTTTCATGTAGCTACTGCTCAGGGTTTTCTTGATGAAACAATGCACTCCTTTCCATCTCCCCAACCAAAGTCACATTTTAGTAAACATTAAACGTCAACCAACGATTTTGGATTGGCAGCTGCTACCTACTGCCTGTTACCTACTTTTGTTTAGGACGAAAGACTTGTTCATGGAAGGCTCAGGCATAAGTCCATGACCCTCAGAATCTCTCTAGATTACAGACTAGTCTGGATTTTCCTTATTATCTTGTTATGTTTTATTTCAAATTTAAGATTTAAGCTTCCTTTTTTCTTCTTTTTGTGAGGAAGATTGGCCCTGAGCTAATGTCTGTTGCCAATCCTCCTCTTTTTACTTGAGGAAGATTGTCGCCGAGCTAACATCTGTGCCAGTCTTCCTCTATTTTATGTGGGACGCTGCCACAGCATGGCTTGATGAGTGGTGCTAGGTTCGCACCTGGGATCTGAACCTGTGAACCTTGGGCTGCCAAAGTGGAGCGTGTGAACTTAACCACTATGCTACTAGGCTGGCCCCAAAGCTTCTATTTTAATCCTGATAGAAAATAAAAAATTACATTTGTCTGCTTCCAAATAGTGCATGGGCAGGGGCACAAATCATAAACCCCAGAAGTTTTGATACTTGTTTTGTGTAGATTTCTCCATGAGGAGTTTTTTCTTTTTACTCAACTATTTTCATCATCATCCCAATTGTAGCAGGACTTGGAAATAATGTATGGCAGCAAGTAATTCTTTGCGTGATGTATAGATGTATAATCATAGCTTCCTCTCCTAGTAGGCAGAATTCTAAGGTGGCCCCATGATTCCTGCCCCTTGGTGTATGTACATACCTTGTATAATTTCTCCACCTTGAGGGTGGGCAGGCCTGGTCAGGTGACACTGAGTAAATCAAAGGGGTGATTATCCATGTGGGCCTAACCTAGTCAGGTGAGCCTTTAAAAGGAACTGAGCTTTTCCTGAAGTTGGGGATCGTGGAAGTGTGAGAAGGATTATGGAGGGGGCCACTTAGTTAAGATCTTTGGTAGCTGAAGGCGACCAGCTGGCAAGAAAACTGGGCCCTCAGTCACGTAGGCACGAGGAAATGGACTCTTCCAACAGCCAAGAGCTTGGAAGAGGAACCCGAGCTTTTAGATGAAGATGCAGCTGCCTGACACCTTCATTTCGGCCTCGTGAAACCCTGTGAGAGAAAACAGCCGCCCTTTACCTGGACTCCTCAGCCAGGGAAAATGTGAGCTAGTCAGTGGGTGTCATGTGACGTTGCGAAGTCTGGTAACTTGTTAAACTGCAGTGGAACCCTAGTAGGCTTCTTAAAGGAGAATACTGAGTGGTAAGGCAAAACACAGCTTTATGCGAAAACAGGGTAGGAGTCTACTGACGCTCCCCCAAAATCACAAGTTCCAAATGGAAGGTGACTGAAATCATTTGTTTCTACTGTAGGGAAACACTTCGCTCTCATTGACCTAAAGCCAAGGTCGCCTCCCCACTAATGAGAGCCACCACTTTCCTCATCTACGACAGACAGACACTGTGCTTTTTCTTGCACCTTTTCATGCCAAAAGGCTCTCCTAGCACACAGATGCACTTTCCTTACCAGAACGTCTGGTAAATTTGGTTCTTCAGACAGACCCTTGCCTATTCCGTGGCTTCTCCCACCCTTTGGTGCGCACGTCCTGAGGCGTGCCATCGCTCAGGTTAGTTTGGCTGTGAAGGAGGAATGGCTGGCCTCATGGCCTCATGGTAAACCAGTTCAGAAGCCAACTCCAAGAAGGAGGATTATAAGCATAAATTGAGTAACGGTGAAGACCTTCGAGGGAACACTGCTGAAGGAGAATAGCACTTGTTTGTGTCAACCCTGGCAGATTTAGTTTTTAAATGCATCTAGCTATTTTTTGGTCACACTGTGTAATGCTTAAAGTCCGTGATCACACTTACGCAAAAGAAAAAAGAAAGCAGAATTGCAGCCGTGGTTATGGCATTCAGATATGAGGCAAAGTGCAGATGTACCCTATTTTTGGTATTTGAATTCTTGTACATTTTTGTTTACTAGCTGTTGAAACTCAACTCTGGAACTTTTTAGCTCTGTAAAACATGAATGTGGCAGGAGAGCAAAGGGAAAACACAGTGGAAATCAGGTCCCTTTCTACCTCTGGAAAGGAACTATGAGCCCAAGGGGGGCTGCATTTTTCTTTTGTCCAGGACTTTTTTTGTTTTTTGAGGAAGATTAGCCCTGAGCTAACATCCGCTGCCAGTCTTCCTCTTTTTGCTGAGGAAGACTGGCCCTGAGCTAACATCCATGCCCATCTTCCTCTACTTTGTATGTGGGACGCCTGCCGCGGCATGGCTTGACAAGCGGTGCATAGGTCTGCACCCGGGATCCGAACCAGCGAACCCCGGGCCCCAAAGTAGAGCATGTGAACTTAACTGCCGTGCTACTGGGCTGGCCCCCAGCACATTGTTTTTAAATTGAATTTGTTGACACTTTTTTTCCATGAAAAAAGAATTTTCAGCTTCCCCTGAAAACCTAGAAAGTCAGATAACACCCCAGCTGCAGGCATGGCAGCAGTGATTTGCTGAAGCTGACCCTGTTCCAGTCCCGAACCACTGCTCCTTTCCCCCATTTCTACGGTCCATGTTGTCTTGCTGGCTCCAGGGCTGAGCATCACTGGCCTCTATCACTGGTTTGATGCTGTGTCTTTTCCCCCAGACACCTGGCTGGCCCTATTGACATGCAAGATTGTAATTTCTGCTTTACGCATTTTAAGGGGCAAGTAAGCCATTCCTCATTTGAGGGCACAAAGGGTAAATCAAGGCCCAGGCACCACCTCCTCTGTGAATTCTTCTTTGGTTCGTCTCCTTGTTCTCCATTACTCTTTCTCTCCTTTTATGTTCCCGTCTGTCCTTAAAAATAGCTATCAGAACGCTCAGGATGTCCAGTAGATCCCCATCATTCACAGATTCCGTATTTGTGAATTCGCCTACTTGCTAAAATTTGTTTTTAACTCCCAACTCAATACTTGCAGCACTTTCACAGTCATTGACGGACATGGGCAGAACAGAGATAAATTTGATTCGCCTGATGCGCAGGTTCCAGCTGAGGCTGAACAGGGCGACACTCTGCCTTCCAGTTTCAGCTCTCAGACTGTAAAAAAAGTATCCTTTCCATTGTCTATTTAGTGCCATGTTTTTCATTTTTGTGCTTTCTGTTGGTGATTTCGCCATCTAAAATGGCCGCCAAGCGTAGTGCTGAAGTGTTGTCTGGTGCCCCTCCGTGCAAGACTGTGTTGTGCCTTAGAGAGAAAATATCCATGTGTTAGAGAAGCTTCCTTCAGGTATGCGTTATAGCGCTGTTGTCCATGGGTTCAAGATCAAGGAATGTTTTTCTCTGAGGAGCAACGGTTTAGTATTTACTAATTCAGTGTTTGCTGCAACTTTATAGAACGTAGCTATGGCAATAACGAGACTCAACTGCATTATGACTGTTGACTAGCAGCATCTCTGCCAACGGCAGTGTCAGTCCCCATTTGCTCAGACCAAATGCTTTGGTGTCGTTCTTGACTCCCCCCTGTTGCTTTTGTAGGAGACAAAGAATATTCCTCTGCCCTCTAGGTTTTTCTAGCTGATCAAGAATTTAAATGACATGAAACAGAATAACAGGAGAAAATCAAACACAGTTTAATAACATGTATACATGGGAGAAACCCAGGAAAACTGAGTAACTCACCAAAATGGCCAAAGCCATCACCTTAAATGCCATCTTCAGCTAAAGACAAAGGAGGATGTGGAGATAGTGGTTTGGGAATTCAAAGAGGAGGAAGGCAATTTACAAGGAGATGGAAAAGCAAATGTCTGGTAAACAAATGTTGACCATGCCTTGCAAAGACAAGGAGAGATGGAGAGGACTTTGATTAAATGGCCCTTGCTAGGTTCCTCCTTGTCTACCACACCTAGTTTATGTTATACTATAGTTATCATATGGTATTAGTTCCTTCCTGGAACAGGCCTTCTATCTTAAATTCTTCTAGGCAGTTAGAGGGAAGATCAAAGTTTCTTTCAGTCTTTTGTCCTTAAAACTAATCAAGCCAAAGGGACACATTTGGGGGTGGCCAATTCTGATGCCCCATACTTTCTTACACACTCCACATCTAATCGTGATAGAATTCTGTTGGGTCTACCTTTAAAGTAGATTTTGCCCAGAATTCAACTACTTGCGACCATCCCCACTGCCCCCACCTGTTCCCTCGCTTGGATTATTTTGAAAGCCTCATAAGTAGCCCGCTTGGTTCTGCCCTTGAGTCCGGCGTCTGTGCGCAGCACAGCTACCAGCAGTCCTGCTCCTAAAAGCTCCTGTGGTTCCTCCACTCAGAACCCTCACTCAAAGGAAAACCCTCACTCAAAGGGAAACCCTCACTCAAAGGGAAACTTGAAATCCTTTCTGTTACCTAGGAGAATATGCAATCTGGCCTCATCCACGATTATTATTTCCCTGCTTCTCGGTCTCTCGCTGTGCCTCTGTCTCTCTCTGTTTCTCTGTCTCTTTCTGCTCCAGCTGCTGGCTTCCTTGCTGTTCCCCACACATACCCACAGTAAGGTTGTGGGGATTGGAGGAATTAACAACTTTATCCCCAGCTGGGCTCTGAAATATCTGTCTTAGAGATACTGGGCTCTTGGAGAAGAGACAATGTGTCTTAGTCCTCCCTTTCGAGCCCAGGGTCCATTTGAGTGCCTTCCACAAAGTGTGGTAAAGGCAGCATGAATACATAATTCTGCTTATTGTTCTTGAGTGGCATTTCCAGCAAGCAGGAAGACGTGCTTTGAAGGCAGCAGAATAATCCATTTCGTTTCTGATGCCTGTGAGGAGTGCATTATTTTAAGTGATGGATCTAAAGTTTCTTGTTCATCCCTAAATTTCTCCACCTTTAGTGATCCCTTATGACATGATTGGCACCAAGTGAGGTGCTTGATGTGGGTTACTTTATTTAATCCTATTCCCAGCCTTATAGGTATGAACTGTTTTTATCCTCATTTCACACAGGATCGAATGAGGCTTGGAGCCTGCCCACATTCTGGGAACTCTGGTGTGCTCCTTCCATTCTTTGAGCTTGTAGCCGTGCTCTGCTCTGATGAAAGTGTTTCTTTATCCTGTGATTTATTTTGGCATGAATAAAGCACAGATGATAAAATAGTAGCATAAAAACGTTGTAGTCTATATTATGATTTTGGATTGTTAATCAATATGCCATATAGTTAATATATGTCCTCTCTAAGAAGCTTTATTCTTATAAATTACATCACTTAGAGCTAGTACAAAATATGATCATTGTTATCATTTCTATAAACATTAGGCAACAGCTCCGTGGTTGAGAAATGAATTCTACATTATGCCTTTTTTCTTGTAAGAAACTCACATTTCATATACAGCATGTTTTCTAGGAACATAAATGAAATATATTTCCTCTTTTGGACATTTATTTTAGAGGAAAATAGATACTTTACTTCAGTAAAGGAACATCATTGAAAGCCTGAGAGAACAATTATTTTCTTGGGTTGTTTCAATAGGAGAATAAAAACATCTCAAAAGCATTATTAAACTTTTTTCTCAAATTATTTTGTCCGTATTTTAGGTAGATATGCCATGTTCCTCTTAAGAAAAGGGCTGCATGCATGGAGAGAATGACCCAAGACTTCATTTGCTCCTTCTAGCTCTAGTTACTATTTTTACATTTTTGGATCCTAATGTCAGGACTTGTTTTAGACAAGAACTTTATCAACAATGAATCTGCACTTCTCAATAATCAACAAACCAAATATTTTTTAGTGGAAGCTTATCTCCAAATAGAGATCATAATTTTATTTTATTTGGCACCCCAAATAAATAAGTATTAAACTGTGCTGCAATATACCCCCAAATCAGACTGTTTCCATACATTTTCTTGCATAAATAAACCATCCCAACACGATGGTGCAACAATGTGTGTGGCTTAACACAACAGCATTTTGTTGTTCTCATGATTCTCTGCATTGGCTTGGCTCAGAGAGGTGGTTCTTCTACTTCACATGATGCTGGCTGGGGCTGCAGTTATCTTGGGTCTTGACTGTGCTTGCTATCCAAGATGGCTCCCTCACAAGGCTGCCAGTCGGTGCTATTGACCAGGATCTCAGCTGGGGTGGTCAACGAGTGCCTCCATTCTCCTCCACAAGGCCTTTCCATGTGGCTTGGGCTTCTCATAGCATGGTGCTGGATTCCAAGGGGCAAGAAGCTCTTATGGCCTGGGCTTGAGACTCCCAGAGTATCAACTTTTTTACTATTATTAATTAATAAACTTTATTTTTTAGAACAGTTTTAGCTTCACAGCAAAGTTGAGTGGCAAGTAGAGAGTTCCCACAAAGCCCTTCCCCACCCCACACACAGCCTCTCCCAGTATTGACATCTCCCACCAGGATGGTACGTTTGTAACAATCCATCAGCCTACATTGACATGTCATGATCACCCAAGGCCCACAGTTTACATTAGGGTTTACTCTTGGTGTTGTACGTTCTATGGGTTTTTTACAAAGAGCAACATTTTGGGGGACACCCTTTTGGCCAAAGGTAGTTCCAAGATCATCCCAGAATTAAGGCAAGGGAAATAAGCCCCACTTGTTGATGTTTGGAGCAGATGCATATCCAGGAAGAGGAGCCATTTGGGGGCTAATCTTTGGAGCCTCGCTCCCACAGAGACTGACAGCAAACAGACCCTGTCTTCTACAGCTTGTGTAGCTCAGATCAGTGTTTCTCAAACTTAAATGTATGCATAGATCGCCCTAGGACCTTGCTAAAATCCAGATCTGTTTAGTGGGTGTGGGAGAGCGTAAGAGGATAGGGCCTGAGATTCCACATTTGTATCAAGCTCCCAGGTGATGCCAGTGCTGCAGGCCTGTGAAGCACACTTTGAGTGGCAAGGGTAACTGATGCTGCAACTTTTCAGCCTTCCTGGTCGCTACATGACAACCTCATTCTCACCTGACTTACCAGCTTTGCTCTCCTGTTTTCTCTACTCTTGAAGCAGTATGTATCAGAGATGTGGAAGAGCATTAAATCCAAATTCAAGGTCATTCTTCCATGGAAGATTTTGCTGACCACCCAATTCTCTATTCATTGTCTTAATTCATGGTAGCGCACGTATTGCTTGCAATACCCATTTGGCACATATTGTAAAACTCGTACATTTTCATTTTATTTTTCCCACATTTATGTCTCTGACTAACTGATAAGCTTTTGGTTGACAGGAACTGTGATATACTCGCTTGGATTATGGCCCCACAAGATTCAGTCTAGCAAACTCAATAATAATTATACCTACCATAGTAAAGATGCTTGCTATGTTGTAGACCTTGGTAAGTTGTTTTTTTGTTGTTGTTCTTGTTTTTAGCACAACAGCCCTTTGTAGTAAACCATTATTATTTCCAAATCACAGAGGAGGAAGCTGAAGTCCAGAGAAGTTAGCCCCTCAGTGGTAAGAAAACCTGTATCCTCAACCACCTTGCTTTTTGGCTGCTGAACATTTCTGTAGCAAATTTGTTGACTCATCAATTGACTTTTGGTCCTTGTCAGGAGATGGATTATTGGGTAAATTTCAGGACTAATTAGGTTCTTATAGGGGTAATTACGTGCTCGCAGAGTAATATCTCACCTCTAGTGATGGCTTATCCATCCATTGCCATCCCTTTAATCAATGAGAGTATTTTTACATTAAAGGATTGCTTAGTTTTATGACCAAGTAATGAGAATTGAAGGGAAGTAGCATGTCCTTCATTTCTCATAAGCCCAAGTTTACGTTATGCAAGTAATACTAGCTAAACTACAGCAGTAACATCACAAAAAGGAATCCAAATCCATGTGTAATGCTTCTTGGTTTCCCCTTGACAGTTGTTTCCTGATAACGCAGATTTTATCTGCTGCCTTCTTCACCAATTAGTGTCAGTTTCTTGGTGAATACGGTCCCGGTTAACCTCTCACAAAAGCGAAGAATACCATAACAAGACAAGTAAACTCTGCTTGAAGATACATTTCATCTAAAATAAATATTGTTGCCTGTAAAAAACAATTTTAGCAGGGCTCTTTCTTGGAAGGAAAGAGAATTATTTTCTAAATAAGGAAGAAAAATAGCTCCAATTGTCGACTCATTGTTTGATGGATTATTGCTTCTCTTGTTATCTCTTTGGTCGATGTCTGCACGCTCTCGTGATTGTCCTTGCAATGAAGAAAGAAGAATGGCCAGCATTAAAAGTTAAAATGTAAATCTATTCCATTTAAATTGAGATTCTGCATTGAATTATTTTCCATGCATTCATTTTCACTCTTAGGACAAAAACCCGTGTGCCCTGAAGAGCAATTTCTGAAAGATCGTTGTGATAGGCCCTTACTTGGAGTCATTGGCTTTGATGTATTATAGAAGGCTTTTATATACAAATATGACTAATGATATTTAAAGCCTGTTTATCGCTAGATTGCAGATTTTCCACTCAGTGGCGTTGCCCGCAGAGTTATTGAGTGTCTTTTCCCCGCCTCCTGCTGTGTTTTGGATTTCTATGCCATTGCTAAATGTTGTCCAAAACCTTATTTTATTTTAAAGACCAGCTTTATAAGGCTCGAATGAGCGCGTGACAGAATCAATAGGAAGCTAATCGTCAGTAATGAGAGAGATTTCCCGCCTTAGAGAATAAGGAACAGCAGCGTCAATAGCTTTTAAGGACTCTTGCAATAAACTGTGTCTAACCCTCTAAGCAAAAGCGGAGAAAGGAGGTACAGCTTGTTATGGTGGGAGTATTTGGCCCTTCCATGGAAGGATGGAAGGATGGACGTGGGACGCAAGCAGTGCCTCCGAGCACGGCAGGAATGGGGTTGTGTGGAAGTCGCTCCAGCATCTCTGTGAACCTCAGAGGCCTCCAGACTTCTGCACTTAACTGCACGAGAAAGCCTCCGCGGCCGGAGCTTTCCTTATGTGATGACAAAGGTGTGGGAGAGGCGCCGATGAGACAAGAACTCCTTGAATAACATTAGCTTTGATTTAGAAGCGCAATCTTGAGAAAAAGTTCTTATTCTCTGCTGTCTTGTGTGGACCAAATTGTTACTGGATTATTTTTAGAACTGCTCCATAATTCTCCATTTTCTAGGTTTCTAAAATGAGCATGTTTCCTTTTCTTTAAAGTCTCGAGTCTTCACAGAGGTTTCCATCTAATTTTCCCTCTTATCCATACTTCAGAGTAACTCAAGTTGTTTCACAAAGAAATGAAAAAAATGCTCCAAGAACAGCATCATCTCCACCTGGACCCACCTTGCCTGGGCTTGTGTTTCTGAAAAGACACAGGATGGATACCTCGCTCTAATCAGGCATCCTAGAGAAGAGGACGTTGCACTTTTTTTCTATTATTACTCAGAATCTTCAGCATTTTATATCTTAGTGGGCGCGTCTCAGATTCTTTTTAGCATCAATTCGCGATGTTTCTTTTTTGCCCTTTTAACCTTCCTGTCTGGTGGTCACAGACAGCTGTAGCTTGTCTGCCCCAGCGCCAGAACCATCAGTGAAGGGCTGCTTGGAACCATTGGAGGGGAGGCTGAGGATGTGTTAGCTCTGGCATGCACAAGCTCCTTGTGTAGACTTTCCCCTAATTGTGAAAACACTGAGTCTGTGAGAAAATATTGCTGCTGACCACTTTGGCAAGTCAAAGGAAAACAGCCGTGTTGGGTGAAAACAGACAGGGTCAGACTCTCCATCTGTGGAGCTGGTTGTCTGGATGGGCTGGCAAGTCCTTTGAGCTGGCAGAGTGAGAGCTGGGATGGGCAAGCTGCTTCTCTCAAGGGCCGGATACTAAATATTTTAGACCCTGTGGGTCTTATGGTCTCTGTTGCATCTACTCAATTCTGCTATTTCCATTAAAATAATAATGACTTTTTTGCTCTAAAAAGATGTATTTTGTTATACGAACAATAAAGCAATGCAGAAAAGTACAAATTAAAAAAAAAATCACTCCAAAGCCACCACACAGAAATCATTCTGGTCGACGTTTGGTGATTGTTAACAGGTATCTCTCTTCAGAAACATACAGATTGAAAGAACCACAAATTGTTACTAATAAGTAGGGGCTGGCCCCATGGCCGAGGGGTTAAGTTCGCGCGCTCCGCTTTGGCGGCCCAGGCTTTCGCTGATTCGGATCCTTTGCGCGGACATGGTACCGCTCGTCAGGCTACGCTGAGGTGGCATCCCGCATGCCACAACTAGAAGGACCCACAACTAAAAATACACAACTATGTACCAGGGGACTTTGGGGAGAAAAAGGGAAAAAAATCTTTAAATAATAGATAGCTAGGGAAAAGTACATCAAAAAAAATGGGAGCGGGGTGGCCCTGTGGCCTAGTGGTTAAGTTTGCGGGCTCCACTTCAGCGGCCCTGGGGTTTGCCTGTTTGGATCCTGGGCGTGGACCTAGCACCACTCATCAGGACATGCTGTGGCGGTGTCCCACACAGAAGAACTAGAAGGACTTACAACTAGGATGTACAACTATGTAATGGGGGGTTTTGGGGAGAAAAAAAAGAAGATTGGCCGCAGATGTTAGCTCAGGAAGCCCACCAAAAAGCATACTTAAAAACAAAAAATGGGATCAAACTTACACATGGTATTCTTAATAATGAAGATTATATTAAGTTTTAGTTAAATCTAACCCAAAACAGTAAGCAGAGATAAAAGTGAAGAAATCGCCAAATATTAGATGACTATTCCTTTTTCAAAAGTCACATCATTTCCTAGAAGAGTTGTACTCAACTCCTAAGTTAGGATGAAGGAGCATAAAATGTAAAAAGTGTTTTTAAAAAAATGCTGTTTTTAACTACATGTTTCAGCTTTAGCCATTATCTGTTCTCTCCCTGTAGTGAAAATGAGGTTATTTATTAAAATACAACTTCCTCTTGGCACCTTTCCCAAAGGCCCTCGACTTTTTGTTTGTTGTATTATTTTAATGATGATTGCAGTCCGGAAGTCTAAGATCAAATTGAGTCTTTCCCTTTTACAGAACTCGACTTCCTTCTGCCTGGATTCCCACATGAGTCTTTGTGAAGTTTGATGAATTTCACCATGTCTTCATGCTGATAATTCCACAGCAAATTCCTTGGGAGGCAGTGTCCTCTTTATCAACAGGTTCAAGTGTTTATTCCAGAATGAAAGGGCTTTGATTATCACTGAATTGCTTTTCATGCATTTGCTCTCTTCTCTTCTCTCATGCAGCACTATCTGTTATGCTACGCTGGACTCCTTTTGTGTGTGTTCATCCAAGCATCTTTATAATTATTTTTGTTCTCTTCCATTTTGCTATATTTCAATGACTCAACTTTAGAGCTTGTGCTTCTGAATTTACTCTCTGGTATATTTACTCTAGTTGTTTTCACTTGTGTTGGTGTTTTTTTTTTTTCTTTTCCATTTCTTTCCTAAGCTCCACCAGCTAGGTTTTTTTGAATCTCCTTTTGTTGTTTCGTAATTAAAAAAAATAACCTCATATCTATTCTCTGTAATTTATTTGAGACTCTGGAGAACTATTTGCCTGAAATCTGTGGTTTTCTCTTTCTTTTTGGATAAATTTTTGGGTCATATGTGTTCTTCTCTTTTTTGTAGTCTCTATTTCCTTTTTTTTCTCTCTCTCTCTCTCTGCAGAAGACCCACATGCACTCCTTTCATGTGATTGTGCCATGTTGAAGGGGATCTGCTCTTTACCTAAGAAGCTGTGGAGAGGCACTGAGGGGGAGGAGGAATGGAGGGGACACAGCAGAGGCCATGCGCAGCCTCCACTGGCACTGTGTGGTCTTGAACACCCTCTTTCCAAAGCAGTTATTTCTTTGCCCTGCAAGCATGTTTCCCTTTTCAAAATTCAGGAGGCTTGGTGGGGTCACAGCAGAGCCCTCAGGAGCACGGTTATTTGTATTGTCATCGGTTGCTTGTTGCCTGCTCTCGCTTACCCAGGAGCGTCATCTCTGACAGGCTTCCTTGGCAGACCGTATAAATTGCCTGTCCAGATGGCATCTCCTCTCTCCCCTTGTTCTGTCTGCCCAGTTAGGTCTCTAGAACAGGGTTTCTTAACCTCGGCACTATTGACATTTGGGGCTGATGGTTCTTTGTTGGGGTGTGGAGGTGTCCTGGGCATTGTAGGATATTTACCAGCACCCCTGGCCTCAACGCACTCACTAGGTGTAGTAGCAATTGTGACAACCCAACTGGGACAACCCAAGAATGTGTCCAGTCATGACCAGGTGTCCCCCGGGTGGGGGATTGCTCCCCAGTGAGAAGCACTGCTCAAAAGGAACATCTCCTTTTCTCCCACACCTCCTCCTCAAATTTGGCTCTCAGGCCCCTCAGCAGAGACCTTTGGGACAGACCTTTAAGGATACTAGCAGTTAATTGGGGGAACCCATACCCTCTTAGAGGTCCACTGTCACACTCTGTCTTGGGCCAGTCTTCACAATACTTGTCAAGTTCACTCTCTCGTTTATGGTTTGTAGTAGTTTCATTGATGACTATTTCAATATTTATTGACTGTTTATATTTTGTTGTTTTGGGTGGGATTCCCAGGTGGGAAATGAAAATGGTCTCATTAGACCTTTTTAGCTAGAAATCTCTCACTTTATTCATTCATAACACAACCCTGAACACCTTCCATTAGTTTCTCTTGTTTGGAGGCATGGAATGGGACATTCAGTTCCTAATTACAACTTTTGCTCGCAGTTTTGCACAATGAATGAGAATAAATGGAAGTCAAAATGCTTCTGATGACATGTATTTTAAAACGTGGATTATCCGTCTCAATAATGGAGTGATCCATTTTTGACAAAACAAAAATGCAGTGCTATAGAATTGGGACATGTTATTGGTCTATTGTGATAGAGTAAAAAGTATTTTTTAAAAAGTTCATAGACCTCTTCTCTCAACGCTAATATTCCTTACTACCACGGAGGCATGAGGCATTATCATATATCAGAGGGATGGCAGACCTGAATGTAAATGATGGAGTAGGATATTTTGTAGACAGAAAAGCTGCTCCTTTATTTTTAGGTGCCTTTATTTACTACCTACTGAAAGTAATATTTATTAAGCACTTATATGATTTTAGGTTCTGCAAGGAATAGCCTTTATTTTCAGTGGTTTTGTGAGGGCTTCGTCTGATAGAAACATAGTAAAAAGATTACAATTTTCAGTTCCATGGAACTAAAGATAAACTTTAAATAAGGGAAAAGTACACCTATACTTTGCCTTAATCTCTGACTATATTTTAGCCCGTAAGGTTAGAATCAAGTTTGCTATTATTTAGACTTGCAAACTTTTCATTTTGTTTGCATAAAAAGTCAAACTGTGTATTTGGTGGGTGCCTGTGGCTTCGCGTGATTATATGTGTTGTTGCATTGGGCATGAGGCCTTAATTTAATGTGTTCCGAGCACCACTGCACAGCTGGGTGGGGAGCAGGAACTGCAGAACGGTTTGATGCCGTTCTGTTGCCTTGAATACATTTCTGTATGTGTGGACAGAGCTCTAGTAAAAAGATTCAGGGTGACCAACTTATGACTGGAGAGCTGAGTATTCTGCATTTTGGGGGATCTCAGGTGTACTGTTGGGCGTTGAATAAGTTTCAAAGGTCAATTCAACTTGGTCTTTCTGCTTCTCTTCTTTCACAGTTAAACCAGGACTCGGGCTTTATATCCATCATGACACCGAGATATGATGAGAGGATAAGAAAATGTGAGTGAAGTTTATTGTGTCAGTAATAGTTCTTAACATAATGAAATAAAAATATTAAGGAGGCCACTTCTAAATAACTTCATAATGCTTATTTCATAGGTAACTCCAATGAAATAAATTTGGGCATCAAATAATAATATAAATTTAAGTTTGTGGTTTATAGCTAGAGACTTTTTATCGTTTCTAATGTCCAGCTTCCCCTTTACTCGTGTCTCTTAAAAACCTCCCAGGGGCTGGCCCTGTGACCGAGTGGTTAAGTTCACATGCTCCACATGGCCAGCCCAAGATTTCTCCAGTTCGGATCCTGGGCATGGACATGGCACCGCTCATCAGGCCATGCTGAGGCGGTGTCCCACATAGCACAACCAGAAGGACCTACAACTAGAATATACAACTATGTACTAGGGTGCTTTGGGTAGAAGAAGGAAAAAAAACAAAACAAAAGAAGATTGGCAACAGATGTTAGCTCAAGTGCCAATCTTTAAAAAAAAACCTCCTGAAAGCCCTTTAAAAAGCAGCTCAAATCCCATGTTGGTCACAATGCCCTCCTTGGTCAGTGTAAGTGGAGGCACATTTTTCTTCACTTTCTAACTACACATTTTCTTTTTTTTTGCTGAGGAAAATTCACCCTGAGCTGACATCTGTTGCCAATCTTCCTCTTTTTGTATGTGAGCCGCCACAGTGTGGCCACTTACAGATGAGTGGTGCAGGTCCATGCCTAGGAGCCAAACCCGGGCCACTGAAGTGGAGTGCACCGAACTTAACCTCTAGGGCACGGGGCTGGCCCAAACTACACATTTTCTGTCTCCATCTAGCTGATAAACTCTTAGAGGACACAACATACGTAACTGTAAGTGTTCATGAGTGTGAGTGTGTGTGTGTGTATCCTCACGTATTTTAATACAGTGGCTGATATGTAGCAGGTGAATAAATGTGAAGTGAGTGAATAAAAGTGCACAAATAGGAGCTGTCAAGTGGCATTTTATCAATCACAAGCATGTTTAGCTGTGGGCTTCATTCAAGATGCTCTTCAGAGGCACTGAATTTTAAAAAGGCTGAGTCAACCAATAGACAGGTTAGATGACGCATTACACGACACATCCGAGTTTAAACAATTACCTAGGTGCTGAATTCAAGCAGAGTTGAGGAGAGGTATGACATGGCTGACCTCAGTTAGGAAAAGCCACCTGAAACAGGTAAGTCATATGGAAGTGGAACTGAAACAGGTAGTTTGGGCATCCATTCAAGGAGCTTGGGCATTAGTAAATATTTTTAAATTTCCCCTATTTAGAGGCCAGATACAATCTAAAAATATATCATTTCTAGACCTAGGGAATGATGCTTAATCTTCTGATTCTTACATAGTATAGTCAAACTTAAGTTTAAATGGCATGTATGCCTGGTTCTGTTTTTGCATAAACCTGTAAAATACACCATTTTGACCGCACCAGTAGGGTTTGAAGCCTATTGCTCAGGGCATGAATTTTATTTGTGCTTTGGGTGTGTGTGCCTAAGAACATGCATGAATGAGCGCGTGCATACGAATGTGCATGAGTGAGCATGTGCAGAAGAATCTAAGAGAACGTGTCAACGTCTAGCACCGTCAGCTACAGTTACCTGTGGTCTGGTCAGTGGAGCCACAGCTAAGGAAATGCCCAGTGTGGCGAGGGGGTTCATGGGAAGTGAGCTCTTATAGTCAGTCCCCCTAGAGACAGGCTGGGAGGCACAGACACCTTTGTTGCAAAGCTGGGAGGCTTCAAGCGCTTGTCAAACAGAAGTCAGGAGACCAAGAGGTGGAGGAGAGAGAGCGATGGAGGGCAGCCACAGATAGTGATAAGAAGGTGACGCTGCTGACTCTGGTCTGATGCACAGTTGCTTGAGGGTTTGGTTCATTTAATGACAGGAGGGACAGATTGTGGGAATTGACAGTTACACCCTTGTTGAATGGGGACTCATTCAACATCAACTCTACAGGCAGAGCTTGCTCTATTGGCCACCATCTCAGCATTTAATCTATGCTCATCCTCCCCTTGTTGATTTTTGTTGTTTGTTTTTGTTCGTTTTGTTTTAACTGCTTGAACTCCTACTTATGAACTGTTCCTCAATTTTCTCCCTGTGTACCTGCTGCATTCTTTCCGTGAATTAACCTGTTGAGTTATAATTAACTCTTTATGGCTGTGTCCTTCTGCTGGGCTCTGAGCTTCTTGTGGGAGCTGTCGCTATATCTTATTCATTTGTGCATTTCCAGTGGTGCCCATCATACCTGGCATACAGAAAACCTCAACATCTCTCATTGAGAGGTGGGGTTTTGTCTTCTCTCATTGATTCTGGGTAGGCTCCATGACTGCTCTGACCAATAAAATATAGCAGAAGTGGCACTGTGCCACTTTCCATACCCACGACTTAAGGGACTAGCAGCTTCCACTTCCTATCACCTGAAATACTTTTTTGGAACCCAGCTGCCATGTTCTGAGGAAGCCCAAGCAGCCCTATGGAAAGGCCCATGTGGAGACGAATTGAGGCTCTAGGCCAACAGCTCCAACTAAGTTCCCAATTAACAGCCAGCACCAGCTTGTCTGCCAGTGAGTGTATCCTCCAGCCCTGAGTTGAGCTTCCTGCCTGGTACTACTGGGGAGGAAGACGAGTCCTCAGCATCTAACCCTGCCCAAAGAAATGAGTATTGTTGCTCTAAGCCATTTGATGTTTTGGGGTGGTTGTTATGCAGCAAGATAATACTGGAACACTGCTCAATAAATATCTCTTGGGTGAGTGACTAGGTAAATTGACAGTGATAAAAGTCTGAAATTAGGACAGCAAGATGACTTAGAATTATTTGAATCATTTGAGTGAACTTTCATACAGTGGAGAGACGTTGGTAGAATATTTTTGAAAAAAGAAAGGAAAGGAACAGACTGATAACACAGTTAACAGGCCAACAGTTCTGTGATATCTATAAAAAGAGCTTTAGCAAACAAATCTGAGGATCCAAATTTCATCATTAAGACTTTCTCTTTGTGTGGTTATCCACGTTAGAGAGACAAGCTCATTAGAGTGGAAGTTCCACTTGGGCAGGGATGTTTTGCTATGCTGTTGGCAACTGTATTCTGAGAACTTAGAACAGTGCTGGGCATGTAGTAGGTACACAATACATATTTGTTGAATGAAAGAACGACTTGCAATTGGCTGCCGTCCAATCTGAGATTCTGTGTGTGCCAATCTACATGATTTCTATTTGTTTGGCGCATGTGTTGCAGAAGTCAGCCTGCTGAGAGTGGGCAAACTCGGGAGTCCTCAGGGTCCAATCCAAGATGTTTCCCATTCACTTATAAGGAATTTCACACTTTCTGTTGGGAATTTTCTATGCCCTAGATCTCACATAGTTGTAAGAAAGTGGGTGGAAATTATATCTTGAAAAGTCAGAGACGCCAAAACTTCTCCCGAAATATAATAGAGACACTTTGGTTGACTTCCTTCTTGCTTTGTTTCCCTTTGTGGTCACAGTGGTAATAAGCAATAAGAAGTTAAATAGAAGGAACTGCAAGAGCATAACTCAGCAGGGTAATCAGATGGTGGATTATCAAGAGCAATAATACGTGTGAAAAGCAATAATAGCTTTTTGTTTTGGTTATGTAATAGACATTGTATTTTCATCATCGTAAAGGCAGGACTAGCTATTGGAGTTGGGCTAGAAGAAGACTAATTAGAGACTGTGGAATGAATCCATCTCTGTTTATATCTCCTCAATTTGTAGGTTTGGATTTAGTGGTGCCAGCATCCAGATTGTTCCTTAACAAACAATAGCAATTTGGGGGTATGACTCAGGAAACTGACACATGATAGACAACCAAATCAGTCAAACACTAGCTTTGAAAATGAAATTTTAGTTCATATTTACTAAAACATATCTCTTCAACTTGAAGACTTGGAATAAGCTGATATTTTGCATACTCTGAAACCAATAGCTCAGATTATGGAACAGAAATGAACAAGAATCAAGACAGACATACAGTTACTTATCTGTAAATATACAGCTATTTAAAGCTTCCCATATACGTAAGTAATTCCTGAGATATGGCCTCTGAGCCCATTACACCTTGCTTGTGTTGGGCTCAAAGATGAAGTGGGTTTGTGGTTTATTCGATGTGAAATCTATGTCTGTTTATATCCCTCACAAACATGCTATTTACTCTCCTATGTCCTGTGGATTTCAAATATAATGTAAATATTGCGTGGGGGTTATGTTGTTTGCTTTTGCTTTTATTGAGATAGAAACCTTAAAATAAGAGTTGGCAAACTTTTTCTGTAAAAGTCCAGATAGTAAATATTTTCAGCCTTGCAAGCAACATAGACTCTGTTGTAACCAACCAGCATTGCTGAGGTAGATTGAAAGCAGTCACATGTTAATGTACTTTGGCTGTGTTACAGTAAAACTTTATTTATAAAAACAGGCCCAGTCTGGTCCTGAGTGAGTTACCACACTGCCTTCCATTGACTCACAGTGTAATCTGAAGGATTACAGAGGCAGTCCTGAGGGGAGGCTTTGACAAGGGAGGAAGGGAAAGCAGAACTGAGAAAGAGTGAGAGAGGTTTCCTGACAATTGTGAAATAAACACAGAAAACAGGAGCGAAGTGCTGGCCCAGGAGTAAGGAGTTAGCCCACGGACTTGAAATTGTTCGCACCATCACTGAAAATCTGAGTCAATTACAGCTGTCTAAACTGACAGCACTGTAATACTGAGAAGAAACATTTGTTTGGTTTAGATTCTGTCTTGAATATTTGACAAAGTATTTTAAAGAGCCAGAAGAAATATAAATAACTCCCATTAAGTGCTGTTTTGTTTTTCAATACTGATAATTTTTCTAGACTTTGATTCCTGAAATATTTGGAGCCCATTTCATATTCCATGTGGAATTTTAATTTAAAAAGCAAGGAGACTGTTGACTTCAGTAGGTTTGAATGGATCAAGAACCTCAGCCTGGAGGCCAGAGATCCAAGGTCAAGGTGGCAGCAGGGTTGGTTTCTTCTGAGGGCTGTTGGGGACAATCTGTGTCATGCCTCTCTCCTAGTTTCTGATAGCCTCAGCTGTGCGTTGGCTTGTTGATAGCATTCTCCCTATAGCTTCACAATGTCTGCCTTCTTTGTGTCCAGATTCCCCCTTTTCTAAGGCTATCAGTCATATTGGATTAAGGCCCACCCTAAAAACTTCATCTTAATCATATGAAAGACCCCATCTCCAAATAAGGTCACATCCACAGGTACTGGGGGTTAGGACTTCAATGTCTTTTTGGGGAACACAATTCAATCCATAACAAACTCTTAGGGGGAAACTTCACTTCAGCTTTGAAACTGTATTCAGTATTGCAGGAATGGTTGTAAAAACAAGAGAAAATTTACAGTCAATTATGATTCTAGTGCTAAATCAGCCTCAACATTCATCTTAGCAATTAAAATTGCAATTCTGAAAAAGCTGAGATCTCTATATTGAATACTTTCCATTTATGTTTTGAGTGTTCTTTTGCAAGTAAAAATTATATCCAACTTTCAGAGACGTGCATATTTTAGAGTTAGTCCCTTTCTGGCTTAATTGTCTCTGCATGGAAAGCACCTTAAAACATTTTATAGAGAGTTTAAAAAATCAGCTCACTTGTTGGCCCCTTGGGGTGGAGAATAGATGGTTAAAAATCTGCAAGAAGCCATCAAAGCACCATGCTCTTATTTTCTGACCCCCAAATCAGATCATATTGTCTGTCAAATGATCTGAAATACTGACCGGGATATTTGAAACTGGGGTTGTCCCTGAAGGTGAAGAATGAGTGACATCCTAATCTTAAGTCCCCAACTTTCATCTCTACCCACATCTCCCAATTGCAGGTAGGTTTGAAAAACAGGTATATTTCTCATTTCCTTAATATCCAGCGATGTCAAATCCATGCCATTATGATCCATTTGCTTCACTGAGATATATGTTACAGGACACTGTTGGGCAAGGGGTATACTGGAAATTTTGATTAGTTGTTATTATAAGTCCAGTTCAAGCAGAAAATCAGACAGGCATGTCATTGTCATTTTAATCACATCTGCGTTGTCTGACCATTTCATTTCTGTAACAAAATGAATAAAATCTGTGTAATGGAGTCTAATTCAAATTTTCTGTGGAGTCATGGTTGAAGAAACAAGTTCCTAGAAGAAGTTCAGGTTAGAATACACTTTTTCAGGCTGGCTGAGTGGTGTAGTGGTTAAATTCGTGTGCTCCACTTCGGTGGCCCAGGGTTCACTGGTTCGGATCCCAGGTGTGGACCTACACACCACTTCTCAAGGCATTCTGTGGTGGTGTCCCACATACAAAATAGAGGAAGATTGGCACAGATGTTAGCTCAGCAACAATCTTCCTCAAGCAAAAAGAGGAAGATTGACAACAGATGTTAGCTCAGGGCCAATCCTCCTCACAAAAAATAAATTAATTAATTAAAAAATTAAAAAAAATAAAAGAATGCATTTTTTCAAACTCCTTGGAAATTCTTCACATGGAACCAGATCTTCCAATGTCCAAGAGATGTAGGACATGCAGTATTACGTGTAGATAAAAGGGATATCAAAGCAGAAGTGCAAATATAGTTGTAATTCTTTACCATTTCAGGGCAATGGATGTCCTTGTCCTGGAAGACTCTTACAGCCCAAGACTTTTCACTTCAAGCTTTGGACTGAATGCAGTTGTATCAGCTACTCAGTACCATGATGTTGCTGCATAACAAAATACCCCAATATTCATTTCCATAAATTGTTTAATAGTCCATTTTTTTTCTTAGTCAAGCATCTGTGGATTGAGTCAGGGTCAGTTAGTCTTAACTGACTGGGTTTGGCCTGGCTGGAGTTCTAGGTTCGATTCAGATCTGCTTCATATGCATCTCATCTTCTTGAAACAGCAAACTATCTGGGATACATTCTTCTCCTGTAATGACAGAACCATGAGGAAAAATGAGTGAACATATGTGCTACCTTTTTAAGCTTGGACTTGGGACAAGAAAACCATCACTTCTGCCTATATTCTTCTGACCAAAGCAAGTAACGTTTCTGTGTGGGCGTAATAATGGTCCTCAAAGATATACATGTCCTACCTCAGAATCTGTGAATATGTTGCCTTATATGACAAAAGGGGCTTTGCATGTGTGATTAAGTTAAGGGTCATGAGATGCAAGATGATCCTGGATTATCTAAGTGGGCAGAAGGACCAGAGTGAGAGAAGGAGGTGTGATGATGAGAGCAGAGGTCACAGTAATGCCAGTGCTGGAAGGAGAGGATTTGAACCAAGCAATGAGGGAGGCCACTAGAACTAAGGGACAAGGAACTGATTGTCTCCTAGAGCCTCCAGAAGGAACACAGCCCTTCCAACATCTTGATTTTAGCCCTGAAAAGTCAGGAACACAATTTCATCAACACAGTAGTCATTGAATTGTATTCCTTATTTAACACAATATGGAACAATAGGGAGGAGGGACAGAGCTTTAGAAGAAACGTAAGAAAACCCTGACTGTCTTGCTGTTCGGGAGAAGACTGGCAGATAGAAAGGCATTCCAACACCATGTCACACCTTGGACCACTCAAAATGCAGTTGTGCTTAGAGACTTAGCTGTACCCCTGGCTTCCTGAGTATTTAATCCTCAACTTTGTATCCTAGTGAGCTTTCAGAGTCACAGGATGGTGTCCAGGAATATGGCCAACCAACTGGCATTGCAAATACACTCATCATTACAACCCCACAACTTTTTTTATTTGGGCCATATATGAAGACAGAATAACAACAGGCTTCTCAGGGAGCAGATGTGTGGAAGAAATGTGGAGGACTGCAAGAAAAATTTAAGGATTCACTTCTCAAATACCCTTTAGGAAAACTGACCTAAGTAAAGCTAAATGGATGGAATTTTGTTTTTGGGGGGCAAAGGCTTATGGATCATCATAAGTCTATCAATGTACTATTTGTGGGTGGTTGTTAAGCTTCTTAATCAGAAAAGAGGTGTTTTATGTTGAAAAATACTGTCTTCCCCTTCAGACCATAAGCTCCTTGAAGGGTAACTGTGACTCAGCTTTTGTTGTATCTCTGGTAATTGACAAAATTTGTGAAATACAAAATTTGATTGGTGGAGAGCCAGCCCTGATGGCCTAGCAGTTAAAGTTTGGCTCTCTCACTGCTTCGGTGGCCCGGGTTATCTTCCCAGTTATGGAAGCACACCACTTGTCTGTCAGTTGCCGTGTTGTGGCAGCGGCTCACATAGAAGAACTAGAAGGACTTACAACTAGGATATACAAACATGCACTGGGGCTTTGGGGAGGAAAAGAAAGAAAAGAAAAGAGGAAGATTGGTAACAGATGCTAGCTCAGGGTGAATCTTCCCTGCCAAAAAAAAAAAAAACAACTGGTAGAAGACGTGAATTATAATCATTGAGGGTTGGGCCTAGGCATTGATTTTTACAAGCCCCACTGTATTAGTTTTGTTTGCTGCTGTAACAAGCTAATGTAAACTTCATAGCTTACAATGACACAACTGTATTAACTTCTAGTTCTAAAAGTCAGAGTCCAAAATGGGTCATACTGCGCTAAAATCAAGGTGCTGAGGGGCTGCATTCCTTCTAGAAGCTCTAGAGAAGAATCTGTTTTCTTGCCTTTTCCAGATTTTAGAGGCAAACTGCATTCCTTGATTTGTGGTCCTTTCCTCCATCTGCAAAACCAGCAGCATAACATCGTCAAATTTCTCTCTCTCTCTCCAACCCCTGCTCCCATTTTCATACCTCCTTCTCCCACTCTGGCCTCCCAATCCCCTCCCATAAGAATCCTTGTGACTACACTGGGTCCACTCAAATAATCCAGGATTATTTCCACATTGCAAGATCCTTAATTTAATCATATCGTCAATGTCCATTTTGCCATGTACAGTAACGTGTTCACAGATTCTGGGGATTAGGATGTGGACATGTTTGGGGGCTGTTATTCTGTCTGTCACACCCCCAAAGTACTTCTTAGGGGTTTGTCCTGATACCCTCTTGAGTCCCTTGCTGTGCTACAATTCCAGCATCATTAAACTGACAAAGGAAGCCAGAGACAGGTTTTTGTCTGGACAGTTAGGGGACTGCTACAGACATGTTGAGAAAGTTGTAAATCAGTAATGGGGATAATTGCAGAAATTTTATAGATAATCTTTGCTGGGGTGGAGTGAACTTCCTAATATTGGAAGAATCATTGCTGCTGCTTCTACGTGTTCCACTTATTTCAGCTTCTCTGACATCCGAAGGCTAAAGAATTGTATTCAAATCTGCCCCAAATCATAAACAAAGCTGTGACTGCCCTAGAATCCCCATGAGGCTGGAGAAAGAACAGAGTTAGCAATGACACTAATTTGCTGTTTATCTTTCATCTGATTCCTTAGTTTTTCTGGACCTTACTTGCTTTACATGTAAGGATATGATGCTCTGATCAATGACTCCAGAGTTTCTTACAGATTTTTGTGTTACAGATTTTGGTAAGATTTTTGTGTTAATCAGGGCTCTCCAGAGAAACAGAACCAATAGGATGTATATGAATTCAGAAAGAGATTTATTGTAAGGAATTGATTCACATGATTATGGAGACTGTCAAGGCCCAAGAGCTACAGGGTGTGTTAGCAGGCTGGAGACTCAGGAGAGCCCATGGTTTGGTTCTAGACTTAGTTCCAACACCTAAGACCCAAAAAGAGCTGATATTTCAAGTCTGAAGGGAGGAAAAAAGTTGATGTCCCAGTTTCAAGTCTGTCAGGCAGGAAGAATTCTCTCTTACTCAAGGAGGGTTAGCCTTTTTGTTCTAGTCAAGCCTTCAATTGATTAAATGAGGCCCACCTACATTATGGAGAACAATCTGCTTTCCTCAGTCTACCGATATGTTAATTGCATCCAAAAACACCTTCACGGAAACATCCAGAATAATATATGACAAAATATCTGGGCACCCTGTGGCCCAATCAAGTTGACACATAAAATTAACCATCACAATTTTAAATTGAGGTTTTTATTTTTAAGAGATTTTATTTTTTCCTTTTTCTCCCCAAAGCCCTCTGGTACATAGTTGTATATTCTTTGTTGTGGGTCCTTCTAGTTGTGGCATGTGGGACGCTGCCTCAGCGTGGTTTGATGAGCAGTGCCATGTCCACACCCAGGATTCGAACCAACGAAACACTGGGCCGCCTGCAGCGGAGCGCGCAAACTTAACCACTCGGCCACCAGGCCAGCCCCTAAATTGAGGTTTTTGAATAGTCTTTGAGCTCAGTCCAGTTCGCTCTTCCAGCTGGTGACCCATCCGTAAACTTATGTGCCTGGCCTCTGCAGCAATGGAGGTGGATAAGCATTTGATTTGTGCAAGAATTTACATGGAAAATACTGACATAATGTTCAGCAGTGACCAGTGATGGCATGGAGATTCATGCCATGGAAGGGAAATTCTTAGGACTTGAAATTAGAGGTTCCAATTTGAGTATCTTACAACTTATTGCTTGAATACCGAATTTATAAAATTAGAACATTGCAGGGAATGGCAGGGTGATATTTTTTCTATTTATTTCATTCCCGGCCTGTGCCCGATTTGCCCTAACTATCTATCTTTCTATGCAGCTGCTCAATCTCTCTTCGTTAAAATAAGCACAGCCTTTCTTTGTTTTTGTCACAACAGGGGTATTACTCATGATTTAGGTTGCTGTTCATAGAATCCCAATTCCAGCCCTAGCCACTCATGCTCACTCTGTGTATGTCACACAAGTATTTAAGTAAGTGTGATAAATTCAAGTCAACACATCAAATATAGAAAGGAAAAGAGGACTTAAAAGAATGAAGCAGGAGGAGGGAAGACTATAAAGAGGAGGATAAAAATACCGGGAAAACCAGCCACCAAATTGCAGAAGATGGGGAAAGAGAAAGCATCTAACATCTCAATAGAAGAGAGAAACAAAATGTGGGCAGACAGATAAAAGTGGAAAAGTGCCAAAAATAGAAAAAATTTAAAAAAGAAGAGAAAGATAAGCCAAAATGAAATGAGTAAAAATAAGATGGTAATTTCTTTTCAGAAGATAGTCTAGAGAGTCTAGAAAAACAACCCTCCTTCTCTAGCTCTGTGACCTGATAATGCTCTGTACAATATCTCTGCTGGCCTGACTCTCCTTTCTACATTTAAACATGATAAAGAGGACTCCAGGGCAACAAAAGATTCTGAAAAAATGATATCAGGATCTGTAGCTTTGGAAGTTCACAAATTTGCAATCATTTCAAAATAATCAGCAGATAGCACTGTTACCACACAAAATTGGGGTTCTCTTGCCCAATGTGCATTTAAAAAATCCAATTATTATGGCATCAGCTTTTGGGAAAAGAAATTAGCTTTATTGCTAGGTCAATCTTCAAGGAGACAGGGACATGTGCTTTCAGATGTGTTTCCCCTGTCCAGGGCTTGGGGCACAATTTATGGGATTAAGGGCAGGGTGGTTTGAAGTATGGGGATAGATGATTGGAGGTGAGAAGTGATGTAATTGGTGATCTGCACAAGTGTAGTGAAGCTTCACGGCTCTTCATAGGATGCATGTTCACAAAATGGCGGTATTACCATGATCTGAGGGTGGAGTTTTTAGCTCCTTGACGTCAAAAAGGTCACTTATTAAGCATTTGTGCAGGCTCAGTTGATGGGTTGGTGGTCTCAACCAGCCTGAACTGGACAGGGGGTCTCAGCTCAAGAAAAACCACTCTTAATTACTCTGTAGATAAGATAGAGTTAGTTGAACTGGTCCTAGAGGGCCCATGGTTACAACACTATAGGGAAAGTCCTTATGTGGGATTCCAACATTATCCTGTTCATTAATGTGTATTTGATAAAAGTGATGAACTCACTAAGTCAAAACAATTGTTTTTCGAGATCTATACTTCAGTGATATATTTTGTTGTGTTTGTAAAATGAATTCAACAAGCATCTCTTGAATGCCCAGGTGCATAATGTGTGTGGGGTTGTGAAGATGAAAGTTCAGTTTGTGCCCTCAGATGACATACAGCTTAGAGAAGAAAGTTTAGGGCTTTGGCAGTTGGTACTTTTTGACGAAAAGAGTAGAAAAAATAAGTTTGGTGATGTTAGTGGATTGCATTACATTTATCCATCAGCTGTGTTGGGGAGGAAGAACTATTCGTCTACCCTCTAGGTCCTTCTGGCTGGTCTAAGACTTAAATTGACATGAGACAGAATAACAGGAGAGAATTGAACAAAGTTTAATAACATGTATACATGAGAGAAATCCAGGAAAACAGAATAACTTGTCAAAATGGTAGAAGCTACCACCTTAAATACCATTTTAAGCTAAGGACAAAGGAAGATGTTGGGGGCAGTGGTTTGGGACTTCAAAGGGGAGGAAGGCAATTCACATGGAAATGGAGAAGCAAATGTTTATTAAACAAATGTTGACCATGCCTTGCAAAGACCATGCAAGATGGAGAGCACTTTGATAAAAATGGACTTACAAAGATCCTCCCAGTCTACCATACCCAGAGTTATCTATGGTGATGGCCTGTCCTGGGACAGGCCTTCTATTTTGAATTCTTTTAGGCAGTTAGGGGTAAGTTCAAAGTTTCTTTCAGAGTATTTTATCCTTAAAAATAATCAAGCCAAAGAGACACATTTTGGGGTGGCCAATTATGATCCCCCGCAGCTGGAATTAAGGCTGTAGTGCCCAAATGTCCCTGGTCGGTCCAAGACAAGAAAACTCTATTGTTGATCCTTGAGTGTAGAGTGATTTTCTTCCCAGTTTTGTGGACAGGGTTGCTTCTTTTTGCAGCCAAAAGAAAAGACAAAGTCTCTTTGGGGACGATGCATTCCTCATCCCCTCTATCCCCAAGAGTAACATCAGAGGAACTTGTGATCTGGTGCCTTCAAGCCACTGTTTTCTGACTGATATCATCTACACTAGGGGGAACACCTAATTGGAATTCAGAGGATGTCTGAGGACACGTAAGCTAGATCTTTGCATGCTACTTTTTTATTCCATAGTGGTTGTGTTTCCCAGTGCTGTGTTTTTATACTGTTTTTATACTGCTGCAGGTGCCCTGAAGTAGGAATATTCTCCAGTCAGGAAAAACCCTATTTTAAATAAAAAGCAATTTTTAAAAGTACTTCTTTTTATGAAAAACCTATGAAATGCTGTATTTTTTTACAAAGATGATAGCTAATAGTATTTTGGTCTGTTCTATGACATTTCTCATCACAGCTGGGTCTCCCTTGATTACTTTAATTACCCAGTGAGTAAGTAAAGGTCATTTCATCTCAGTCACATTTATTAATCACCCACATTTTCTCCTCATTAACATTTTTTTCTATTTACATGAAGCTGGGCTCCTAAGTGATTCTATCAGAGCTATTAAGATGTTAATGTCAAGTCTGGCTGCAGTAAAGTGAGTGCTCAGTGAAGGCACTGGAAGTTTTTTTCACTTCTCCTAAATTGTGTTTGTTTTCATTTAGTGAATATTAATGACAGAGGCCAGGAACAATTCTAGGTTTAATGGGACACAGATTACTGGTTACTGGTGGGAAATTAATCTTTTTCCCTTTTGGAGGGGCACCACTGAGAAATGCTGTTCTGGTTGGACCAAATGAGGTTTTTCTGGATGATTCGGGAGGTCCTCAGTACCTGGGTCATCTGAACAGCATTAATTCTTCAAAGGGGACAAAAACTGTGTTTGTATCTATTAGGGTCTACTATCTCAACTTTAAAACACCAAATATGTAGATATACCAAAAAGATATCAGTTAAAAACCATTGAAATGACATTTTGCATGATCTACATGCAGGCTTACTATGTAGTTAGTGGAGATGCACACACACACACACACACACACACACACACACACACACTCAGTGGTAGGCAGCTTCTAAGATGGCCTCCAGTGATCCCCATCTCTTCATATTATGAAAGAAAATTGCACTGGACACTTGTTAAAAGTGGCAAGGAAGATTTTATTCAAGACTATCATAATAAGGGAGAGAGACTGAACTCAAGTCTACTGAAATAAAAAGTGGGAGAAATTTTAAGTTCTAGGGTTAGCTTGTGGAAAAGTATTGGAGGACATTGGGAAGAGGTTGGTCAATGTGATCAAGCCATCTGTGTTTGCTAATTGGTAGGAGTTAGGCTCTTACCATCCCACAGAGACTGGGAGATAGGGGCCCATCTTCCTTGATGATTTCATTTCAAAGGGGTAGCTCCCAGATCCTTGAGAAAGACTTTCCTGGGTTGTAAAACTGGCCTCAGGCTCGAGAATGTTTACATCTCAGAGGCAGAGAAAGAATTTGCTATTACAATTTTCTAAAGTAAATGTTTGAAGAAAAGGGAGGTCAGGGCTTAGAATCAGGAAGGAATCTGTCTAAAGTTGAGTCAAGCTGAGGAGAACGTGGTCTTTTGGATCAGTAATCATACCCTCCTGCAATCCCTTCCCCTTAAGTGTTGTCCAAACCTAGTAACTTGCTACCAACAAATAGAATGTGGCAAAAGTGATAGATATCACTTCAAGATTAGGAGATAAAAGGCTGTGACTTCTGTCTTGCATGCATACTCTTTCTTGTTACTTTGGTTCTTCTTGCTAACTTGGTCTGATGAAGCAAGTTGCCACATTGTGAGCCACCCTATAGAGAAGCCCCTGGGGCAGAGAAATAGAATAATAGTAGGGGACTTTAACACTCCACTTACACCAATGGATAGATCAGCCAAATAGAAGATCAATACGGAAAGCTTGGCCTTAAATGACACAACCAGACGGACTTACTAGATATCTACAGAACGTTCCGTCCAAAACCCACAGAATACACATTCTTTTCAAATACATATGGAATATTATCCAGGATTTATCACACATTAAGCCACAAAACAAGTCTCAATAAATGTAAGAAGATTGAAATAATACCAAGCATCTTTTCTGACCACAACAGTATGAAACTAGAAATCAACTATAGGAAGAAAATCAGAAAAGCCCCAAATATGTGGATACTAAACAAAATGCTGCTGAACAATGATTGGGTCAATGAAGAAATAAAAGGAGAAATCAAAAATTACCTGCAGACAAATGAAAATGAAAATACAACATGCCGAAATATATGAGATACAGCAAAAGCAGTTCTAAGAGAGATGTTTAACACAATACAGCCCTATCTCAACAGACAAGAAAAATCCCAAATAAACAAGCTAACAGTGCACCTAAAGGAACTGGAAAAAGAAGAACAAACAAAGCCCCAAATCAGTAGAAGTAAGGAAATAATAAAAGTCAGAGGAGAAATAAATGAAATAGAGACTAAAAAAAAAAAAATTAGAAAAAAAATCAAGGAAACCAAGACCTGGTTCTTTGAAAAGATAAACAAAATTGACAAACCTTCAGGTAGACTCACCAACAAAAATGTAGACAAGGCTCAAATAAATAAAATCAGAAATGAAAGGGGAGAAATTACAACAGACACCTCAGAAATACAAAAGATTACAAGAGAATACTATGAAAAGCTATATGCCAAAAAATTGGATAATCTAGAAGAAATGGATAAATTCTTAGAATCATAAAACCTTCCAAAACTGAATCAAGAAGAAATAGAGAACTTGAATAGACCAATCACCAGTAAGGAGCTTGAAACAGTAATCAAAAACCTCCCCCAAAATAAAATGCCAGCACCAGATGGCTTCCCTGGTGAATTCTACCAAAGATTCGAAGACTTAATACCTATCATTCTCACACTCTTCCAAAAAATTGAAGAGGAAGGGAAGCTTCCTAACTCATTCTATGAAGCCAACATCATCCTGATACCAAAACAAGACAAGGACAACACAAAAAAAGAAAATTACAGGCCAATATCACTGATGAATATCAATGCAAAAATCCTCAACAAAATACTAGCAGATCAAATGCAACAATACATTAAAAACATCATACACAATGATCAAGTGGGATTCATTCCAGGGATGCAGGGACGGGTCAACATCTGCAAATCAATCGATGTGATACACCACCTTAACAAAGTGAAGAATAAAAATCACATGATCATCTCAATAGATGCAGAGAAAGCATTTGACAAGATACAGCATCCATTTATGATAAAAAACCCTGAATAAAATGGGTATAGAAGGAAAGTACCTCAACACAATAAAGGCCATATATGACAAACCCACAGCTAATATCATTGTCAATGGAGAAAAACTGAAAGCTATCCATCTAAGAACAGGAACCAGACAAGGATGCCCACTTTCACCACTGTTATTTGACATAGTATTGGAAGTCTTCACCAGAGCAATGAGGCAAGGAAAAGAACTAAAAGGGATCCAAATTGAAAAGGAAGAAGTGAAACTGTCACTATTTGCAGATGACATGATTTTATATTTAGAAAACCTTAAAGAATCCACTAAAAGACTTTTAGACATAATGAATATGGTCAAGTTGGAGGATACAAAATCAACATAGAAAAATCAGTTGTGTTTATATACACTAACAACAAAGTAGCAGAAAGAGAAATTATAAGTACAATCCCATTTACAATTGCAACACAAAGAAAATCCCTAGGAATAAACTTAACCAAAGAGGTGAAAGATCTGTACAGTGAAAACTATAAAACACTGTTGAAAGAAATTGAAGAAGACACAAAGAAATGGGAAGATATTCCGTGCTCTTGGATTGGAAGAATCAACATGGTTAAAATGTTCATACTTCCTAAGGCAATCTACAGGTTCAATGCAATCCCTATCAAAGTTCCAACAAACTTTTTCACAGAAATAGAAGAAAGAATCCTAAAATTTATATGGAACAACAAAAGACCCCAAATAGCCAAGGGCGTCCTGAGAAAAAAATACCAAGCTGGAGGTATCACACTCCTGCATTTGAAAATATACTACAAAGCTATAGTAACCAAAACAGCATGGTACTGGCAGAAAAACAGACACACAGATCAATGGAACAGAATCGAGAGCCCAGAAATGAACCCACACATGTATGGACAGCTAATTTTCGACAAGGGAAGCAAGAACATACAATGGAGAAAGGAGATTCTCTTCAATAAATGGTGTTGGGAAAACTGGACAGCCACATGCAAAAGAATGAAAGTAGACCATTATCTTACACTGTACACAAAATTAACTCACAGTGGATTAAAGACTTGAGTGTAAGACCTGGAACCATTAAACTTCTAGAAAACATAGGCAGTACACTCTTTGACGTCAGTCTTAGCAGCATGTTTTCAAGTACCATGTCTGACCAGCCAAGGGAAATAATAGAAAAAATAAACAAATGGGACTACATCAAACTAAAAAACTTCTGCACATCAAAGGAAACCATCAACAAGACGAAAAGACAACCTAACAAGTTGGAGAAGATATTTGCAAAGGAGAAGATATTTGTAAACTATATATGTGCTAAGGTGTTAATATGTAAAATATACAAAGAACTCATACAGCTCAACAACTACAAAACTAATTACCCAGTTAAAAAGTGGGAAATATCCGAACAGACATTTCTCCAAAGAAGATATACAGATGGCCAACAGGCAGACAAAAAGATGTTCAACGTCATTAACTATCAGAGAAATGCAAATCAAAACTACAGTGAGATATCACCTCACTCCCGTCAGAATGGCTATAATTAACAAGACTGGAAGTAACAAGTGTTGTAGAGGATGTGGAGAAATGGGAACCTTCATACACTGCTGGTGGGAGTGCAAACTGGTGCAGCCACTATGGAAAACAGTAGGGAGATTCCTCAAAAAATTAAGAATGGATCTACCATGTGATCCAGCTAGTCCACTGCTGGTTATTTATCCAAAGAACGTGAAAACACAAATGCATTAAGATACATGCACCCCTATGTTTATCGCAGCATTATTCACAATAGCCAAGTCTTGGAAGCAACCAAGGTGCCCATTAAGGGACTAATGGATAAAGAAGATGTGGTATATTTACACAATGGAATACTACTCAACCATAAGAAATGATGAAATCCAGCCATTTGTGACAACATGGATGGACCTTGAGGGTTTATGCTAAGTGAAATAAGTCAGAGGGAGAAAGTCAAATACTTTATGATCTCACTCATAAGTAGAAGATAAAAACGACAAGAAACAAACACATAGAAACAGAGATTGGATTGGTGGTTACCAGAGGAGAAGAGGGGAGGGAGGAGGGCGAAAGGGGTGTTTAGGCACATGTGTGTGATGATGGATTGGAATTAGTCTTTGGGTGGTGAACATTATGTCATCTACATAGAAATTGAAATATATAATGATGTACATCTAAAATTTATATAATGTTATAAACCAATGTTACCACAATAAAAAAATTAAAAAAATAAAGATCTTCTAAAAGACTAAATTAATTAATTAATTAAGGTGCTAGTTGAATCTAAAAAAAAAAATGCTAAAAGTACATAGCAGAGGTACTGGCCTGGTGGTGTAGCAGTGAAGTTTGTGCACTCCGCTTTGGTGGCCCAGAGTTTGTGTGTTTGGATCCTGGGCATGGACCCACACGCTACTCATCAAGCCATGCTGTGGCAGTGTCCCACATACAAAATAGAGGAATATTGGCACAGATTTTAGCTCAGGGACAGTCTTCCTCAAACAAAAAGAGGAAGATTGTCAACAGATGTTAGCTCAGGGTCAGTCTTCCTCACCAAAAAAAAAGTACACAGCAGAATAGATGAAGATATCTGCTATCTATATAGCTATACATCTATCTATCTATCTATCTATCATCTATCTATATCAGACCAAGGGATTATTGTTTAGGATATAAAAATACAACAAGTCAATTGGAAAAAAGACAAAGAGATCAAAAGGAAAATGATTAAAGGCTTCGAATGGGAAATTCACCAACATGTGTAAATTAACAATAACAATAATTATGTGGATCACAATAGCAACTTGACAAGATACTCAAGATCAGTAGTATTTGGGAAAATGCAAATTGAAATAAAAATAAGATACATTTTCCCATCCAGCAGATCGGGAAAATTTCTGAATCTGAGCATATTGTGTTGGCAACGCCAGTATGTGTGAGCAGTTGGCAAATATCTAGGAAAGTGACACATGTGCCTACCCCATATCCCAGCAGTTCCACTCCTAGGATAGACCCTAGAGAAGTTGGCATGTGCCCAGAGACACATCCAAGGGAAGGAGTATCTGAGAAGTGGATGGCATTTCAAAGCAGAGTTGAGTCCATCATCTTTGCCCTCATAGTATCTTCCTTATACAACCACTAAAGGATTTATCACGTCCTGATTACTTGCTGATATGTGTAACAAGAGGTCAGCTTGGAGGTTGGGTCAAAACTCACAGAAGACAGATGTCAGACACCAAAGTGAAGGGAGAAATCAAATGGCAGATTTTGAAGGTAGATGGTCAAGAACCCACTCAAAGATTTTGAAATCCTCTTTAATATCAAGGATATATATAAAAGGGTCAAGAGTTAGAAACTTTTTTAAAAGCTCAGAGTCTTTGTCTTACAGTATTTGAAGAGAAACCTGTTCAAGTAGAGGGCTTCCTTTCTCAAAGCAATGACTTGATCGATGCCATGGGCCTTTCTCCACTGTAGGCCAACTTTTCAGTTTGCACACCTGTGGTGGTATACAAATTCATGCCATAAAGAAAATTTCCAGTAGTTGGTGGTTGGACAAATAATAACCTTCCAATGTTTGTCTATGTGGAGGGAAGGCATTTATGCAGAAAAAATATTTGAAAGTTCATTGCAAAACGGTCTGTTTTGTTCAACCACTGAATCTTCAGTAAAGTACCCAATACTGGAGTAGGTGTTTCGTATACTTGTGGAATGATGTTCTCAATTGTCCCCTCTCCAAAGTTGTTTTCTAGCCACCCCCATCCCCACAAATGTCATTGATACAACTGTGTAATCAAGAGTCAGTGGTTTCAGCTGAGATGGTGGTGTGACCTACTTACACCTACAACATGCTCATTGTGTACACAGAGACTGCCTGCCCCACCTTACCCGGAATGGTGCAGGTTTATGCCTGCAGTTCTCAAGTGATTAATAACTTTTTACTAATAAAAGGCTCCAGTTCTTGATAATAAAATTATATGGTCATATTTTAGATTTTAACCACCACAACACCAGCTAACATTTATTGGCTATTTTCTCTTTGCCAAGTACTGTTGCCAGCTAAGAAATTAACTCATTTAACCTTTTATAATCCTATTAAGTGGAGCTTTACAGATGAAGAAAATGAGACTTAGGCATATAAAGTAACTTGTCCAAATTTACTGATCTAGGGCTAGCCATGGTAGCCTAGTGGGCAAGTTCAGCATGCTCTGCTACAGTGGCCTGGGTTCAGTACCCAGGCGTGGACCTACACTGCTCTGTTAGCAACTATGCTGTGCTGGTGGCCCACATACTAAAAAATAGAGGAAGATTGGCACGGATGTTAGCTCAGGGTGAATCTTCCTCAGCAAAAGTAAAAAATTACAGAGCTACAGAATCAGTACTTCATATTTTTCAACAAACTGTTGTCTCTGTTTTGATAGTAATCTTTTAAAAAGTTGGTATTATTTTAAGATTCCGTTTACTATTCTCATAAGTGCAATTTTGGAGTGTCTGAATGGGAAGATTTTAAAATATGCTTGGAAGTCCACCACAGTCTTGGATCCCTGGTGAGACAAAATAGAGCCCACAGCTGGAGCCAAGACCTTTGGTCATGAATGACAGAGACATCTTGGAACAGTCTATCTGACGTGGTTCCACAGCACTGAGTTCCAAGCTGTGCTTGCCTAGGGAATCTGAGGATACCAAATGAAGACTCTGTGTGTGCCAGAGGAGTGTGCACTCCCATCCTGTGCCCTGCGGTCATGGCACGTGTTATTTACTCCTGGGATTAATGAAGTGCTGTTAGCTGGGGTTGGATGCTATGTAAGATACATGTAGGATTTCTTCTGCCTCATGTATGTGAAGCGAGCCCAGAGAGCCCTCTGTCACTCAGTACTATCATTCACAGCTGTGCCCTGGCACGTTCCTGTCCTCCCTCTCCATATGGATTTGGGGGTCCTGGAGCACATTACCTGTCCTGATCACTCCCTGTGCATTCCAGCTGCACTGACATCTCTCCTTTGTTTTAAAGAAGTAACCCCGGTTTTATGTACTCAAATCTATTTCTCTTAAGACTTTCCATTCCATCAAAACTGCATTTTGTCAATATAGTGCTTGGGCAATAAGATTATGCCCTGCAGCAGATGCTGTCTGTGCCTGACTCACATCCCTATGACTCTAACCATTGCATTGTGACAGTAATTTCCAGGACCCTGGGAGGCTGATCTGCCTGTGTGTGCCATGGGCCCTAAAGCACTGGGGAATTACCCATCCCTGGGAAGTGTCTTCCACAGATGGCAAGTTGGTATGTAATACCCCAGATTCCTTGTTCCTTGGTGAGATAATTGTAGAACTTGCATTGTGCACCATTCTCGAAGGGTTGCTGATGGGTGTAAGCTCTAGTTGCTTCGCGTGGTAGCTGGTTTGATCTCGCCTCCTTCGTGAGCTGCCTTCCCTTCCCTGTCTCACCTCTCCTCTCTCCAACCAGAGTACCAGTACCTCCAAATAGACCATCTGTGGTTGACCCCTTGCCTTAGGATCTGTTTCTATGGGAACCCCATTTAAACAGATCCAGCTCTGAAATGCTCTCCAAGGGCTCCGTTTGTTTCTTTAGTAGCACTGACTCTCAGTTGTGATTGTGTAGTTATTTGTGTGTTTCATGCCTGTCTCCCTGACCACGTGGTAGGTGCCCTGCATGAAGTACTTTGTGTCTGTCTGGTTCACATGAGACCTGGCAAATGTAGCTGCACAATAGATACTTATTTAAAACACGAATGAATGATTTTAGTGAAATCTATATTCATGACTCCTAGGAGGCACCACCTGTGGGCTCCAAGACCAAACAGGCTCTGAGAAAGCGAATTCGAATGAGCAGGTGGTAAACCAAGGCAGGCCACATCCTTGGGGGGCAGGGAGGACAAAAGAAAGTCTTCAGAATGGAGGCTTGAGGGTGAAAGAGCAAATAAAAACCGCTTCCAGACCCCTGTTTCTGAGTAGCTTTATTGCATCCTTTTTGCTGATTTTCACCTGAAGATTTGCCACTGAATCTAAGAGTAATGCACGGAAACTCAAAGTAAGCCCCTAGTTAGAAAAAATACTGCAGGGGTCGCTCATAAGGCCAGGTAAAAAGTCCCGCTGTCATTTGATTTTAAGAGCCTTTAGAAAGCTTCCAGGAAAATTTTAGGAAGAATCCAGAGACTGGTATCCTGTCATATTACAGTTCCTCAGGCCCTGCAAACAAAAAGGTAGATCTAGGTGTAAAAAATTACCTTAATAGACCACCATTTAATTTCATTTTTGAGAGATTTTAACTAGCTTCCCTGATCCATGTTTTGTTTTTTTTTTAGCTAACTTTTAATTTTGTTGTTATTATTATTAAAACTCCCATTTATTTTCTGTATGCTTTCTTGTCAAATGGATCAGTCATAATTTACTTAGCCATACCTTTATTTTCTATGTTGAGATTGTTTTTAATTTTTTACTGTTATCAATAATATTCTAAGAAGAATCTCTGTGCATAATATTTTTCTATATTTTGGATTCTTTCCTTGAAGATAAATCCTCAAAAAGATTTATTACCTATTAGCACTTCTTCTACTCCAATTCTGGCCTAAACCTCAAGACTCCTTCTGGTCTTCCAAAGCTGTGATCTTCTAGAGAAGTCCCAGGGCCCGTGGGCAAGACTTATGTTAGTGTTTCTTCATCAAACAAGTGTCTGTTCTGTTTCTCCTGCTTTGCTGAACGATCCAGCCCTTGGTCCTCTTCACCTAGAATTTATCCACAGTTCCAGATCCATGCCCTCATTCCATTCTGCATATGATAAATTGACCCAGATTCCAACTCTTGTCTACCTTTTGCATTGAACCCTCATGTACAGGGTTTGAGTTTTACATTGAACCTTCAGCCTTACCTGCGCTGGTTTTCTGCATTGTTGCATCTCCATAATTGACATCCCTCAGCTCTACACCTTGACACCAGGCTCAGATCCAGCACTAGTACCACTTCCTTCCCTGGAGGACTGAAATCTAAGGCTAACCATGTGTCCTAAAGAGCAGGGAGGCCTCTTTGCAGAGCATTAAAGAAAATAAATTTTTAGTGGGTGAATTTCAATTTTTTAATAGAGTACCTACTTTTTAAAATATAAATTGTATCCCATTTAATTTTATTGGAATTAATTGGGGAAACATGGCACAATAAAGTAGTATATATGATATATGACTGGTGCACATGACCAATTTTAAAGCAAAATAAGCATTGAGAAAGCATTTTATACTATGTACTAGAAATTTGAATTATCTGTATTTTCCAGAATTTCAAATTGATGCTAACTTGAATATTTTCCTAACTCTATTTACTCTGACAACAGAAGGCATAAAATAAACATGTAGCCATAGATTATGGATTATAAAGTAATGTTGGCCTTAATCATCTAAAATATATATACTCAGAAGATTCAAAATTTGCTTTTGAAGTAAATACAGAATGAACACAACAGATCATTATGAAGTCACTTAATAAGCCAAGATAATTGTAAAACTCTTTGCCCAGATACTGTATAAACAAAGGTATTATATTATGATAGCTGGTTACCATGGCTACCTGATTTTTTTTTTTTAAAGATCTTATTTTTTCCTTTTTTCTCCCCAAAGCCCCCCAGTACATAGTTGTATATTCTTCCTTGTGGGTTCTTCTAGTTGTGGCATGTGGGACGCTGCCTCAGCATGGTTTGATGAGCAGTGCCATGTCCGCACCCAGGATTCGAACCAACGAAACACTGGGCAGCCGGCAGCGGAGCGCGCGAACTTAACCACTCGACCACGGGGCCAGCCCCATGGCTACCTGATTTTTAATGTGCTTTTAAATGACTTACATTTAAATATTCTTGGAAAGTTCGCACAAGAGATGCTTTTCACACCTAACGAAGATCATGACTAATTAGAGCTGGTAGAACTGGAAGCACAAGCTCTAATTTGGGGTATATGTTGCACTTTAAGATAAATATTTATTTCATATCCATGAAAACAATACCATGTATGCTAGTGAAGCATACAGGTGCCGCGCAGGCCATCATGTTCATCTTGTTCTTCTTCACGAATTTATGTGGGTCCAGGGAATTCCCCAGAGGTAGGTCTGTTCGGTGACAGCATTGAACTGATGAAAAAGTCTGGATGTTTGACTCCGATATTCTGTCATCATAAGAGGAAGGAGCCAGGAGCGCCAGCTCCGTATCTTTATATGTGTCTAGACCATCGTCTCTGTGCATCACATGCGCACCTACTTCTAGATCCACATCTGTTTCGAAAACTATCTTTTTCTCTCTCTCTGTCTATGGCTGTGATGAGAATTTCAACTATATTCTCATCTCTCCCGATACCTATGTCTAAAATTCTGTCTACATCTAATACCTGTCTACAGCTACATCTGTACCTTCACTTACACCGCCACTGTGCATCTTCGTCTATATGTACGTCTAATTTACGTCTATGTATCCTCATCCACGTCCTGGATGAACTTGCGCTGAGGTGTGAGGTTGGCCTAAGGGAATTATAATGCAGCAAACTAATGCAGATATCCTGTGTCATGCATCCAGGATCCCCGAATCCATGTGCCTTGCCTTTCTCTCTCCCCTCTTCCTGGCCTGCTGCCATTTCCAGGGCCCTGTTTCCTGCCACCCATGGGAATTCAGGATCCCTTTCCTCTTCCCCAGAGAGAGCAGGAGATCCTTCCTTCCCCACTGTCAACCTCACAATAATCTCTCTGGGGCCACATCTCTGCTCACAGTGGCCAAAGCTTCCTATGTTAATATGTAGAACTGCTGAAGTCTTCATTATTCTGAATTTCTCCACTTGAGAATAGCATTGAGGCTTTCTCTTTACATATCCCAGTGACCCATTGAGATACTCGTGTTCTCAAAATGAAAGCTCAATCTTCCTGCAAAAATGGGACCTGCCTTTCCTGCTAGAATAAAGGACAACTGCTGAGAGTGGTTTATTCCTTCCTACCTCTCAACCTTACAGGAATCTTAGGGCCTGACTTAGAAAGAAATACATCATCTTTTTCCATTGCCCCTAGTAAAACGTGCAATCAAAGTGTGATTTAATTTCAGTGCACTGTCAGGGTGCATCCTGGATGCAGTCAGGCAGCTCTATCGGAAATGAAATATGGAGCCAGGGTCAGCTGGAAAAGATAAAGCTTCGGCTGCAGCGCTACCCACAGCTCCCTCAGGCTGCGTCCCTCCAGTGATGAGCTGACTCACTGGCCCTGCCCGGACCTGCTGCCCATCTTCAACTCTGGTCCTTCCATCCCTTCTACATACACTCACCCTCTCTTTCTGACCTGCACTGAACCATATGACATAAATCTTTTGATTTCTTCTCTTGCCTCTGCTTTACGCCAGTCTCTCATCCCTGTGCATGTGACCCCAGTTCGTGCTCTGACCCCAACTCTGATTGCTGCCCAAAACATCTTCCTCTTCTCTTTTCTCTGCACAAAATCCTGCAGCAGAGTTCTCTTTTCTACAAGTAGGTTCCAAACTCTCAACGGGACCAGTTCTTGTTCATTGTCCTCTTACCACCTGGCACCTAGTCTGTTATAGGGAACTTGTGAGCTAAATTGCACAGGACTCACCTGGCATGCAAGGCAACTAGCCTGGACCCATTTACCTTCCCAGGCTCACTGATCTTCACACACCCGAAAACCCGCTGATGGGGCCTGCTGACCATTTCCAGGCCAGATATTGTCCGCGGCCTTCCTCTGCTTCCGTATGTGTCCTTCCTTGGACCTGGAGTTGTATCTTTTCTCAGAGTCTGGTAAGGGCCAGCTGCAGTGCCACCGATGCCATGGTGCTGTGTCCCCTCCCAAGCCAGCAGTGACTTTCGCTCTTCTCTCTTCTGGTTGTACTTCTCATATGGTGCTTCCACTCTCTGGCTTCTGCTTTTCTTCATTTGGCGAGCATCTTGTCTCTCCTACTAGACAGGCATCACCAACATCTCTTGGGAACTTCCTGGGAAAGCACATTCTCAGCCCCACCCCAGACCTCCTGAGTCCAAAACACTGGGAGTGGAGCATGTAATCTGTATTTTAACAAGCCCTGCCCGTGCTTCTGATGCAGGGCTCAAATTGTCAAAGTGCTGGCCTAGACTATACACCATCCAAGGACCAAGACATTTTCCTCCCCACACAGCCACGGGGCACTGGAGGTGGCGGTTCTGTGACAGGACCTATATTCTTAGGCTACACCTTTTTTCCCTTTTGGTTCTCTTTTTCATTTTGAGGGCAGCCTTTCCCTAGCTCTCTCCAGTGGTTCCTCTGCCTGGGCAGGGATGATGGTGCGAGTGAAGGTGTGCTGTCTGATGGAAGCCGTGAAAGGACGCGTATCAGGGTAATGTTTGGCTTCTGGTATTAAACACAGGCTTTTGCAACAAGAAAGTAGCCTTATGAGGCAGACTATAGGCTGAGTAAGACCTGCTAAATTCCTTATTTGCACATTTAGTATTTCAAGAGCTATGCTTGATGGGCCAGACCTTAGAGTTTTATGCAAAGGAGGAAAATCCAAGGAGGAGGGAGACAAAAGAAGCAGGAGCGGGGGGGGGGGGACTGTGGTATTATAGAAAGCAGCAAGAAGAGTGAGATTGAGAAAAATGGATGTATTAGTTTCCTGTAGCTGCTATAACAAATTATCACACTTGGTGACTTAAAATAACACAGATTTATTATCTTACAATTCTAGAGGCCGGAAGTTTGAAATGAGTCTTATGGGGCTAAAATCAAAAGCTGTGTCCCTTCTGGAGGCTCTAGAGCAGAATCCATTCCCTTGCCTTTTCCAGCTCCTGCCGGCTGCCCCCGTTCCTTAGCTCTTGGCCCTCATCTTCATCTTCAGAGTCAGCAGCAGGGCATCTTCAGTTTTCTCCTTCTTGGTTTGACCTCTGCTTTCATTCTCACTTCTCCTTCTCTCACTCTGCCGCTGCTGCCTCCCTCTCATAAAGACCCTTGTGATGACATTGGGCCCATCCAGACAATCCAGGATCCTCTCCCCATCTCCAGATCCTTAACTTCATCACACCTGCAATGTTCCTTTTCCCGTGTAAGGGCACATTGTCACAGGTTTCAGGGATTGGGATGTGGACATCTTTGGGATGAGGCATTATGCAGCTTACCCTCGCACCCCAGATGCACTCAGCTATGGCAGGTATGATGGAGATGGGGCTGTAGAGCATGCACGATCACACAGTGGCCAGGACCCTTGATCATATGCACTCCCTCAGTTGGAGGTCTGAGTGGTGTGTCCTTGTATACACTGCTGATTTTAGAGATGGAGGACAGGGCCAGCCCCAGTGGCCTAGTCGTTAAGTTTGGCATGCTCTGCTTTGGCAACCCGGGTTCAGTTCCTGGGCACAGACCTACACCACTTGTCTGTTAGTGGCCATGCTGTGGTGGTGGCTCACATACCAAAAAAAAAAGAGGAACATTGGCAGTGGATGTTAGCTCAGGGCGAATCTTCCTCAGCAAAAAAAAAGAGAGATGGAGGACAACACCTATATTTTTGACTTTCCACTTTAGCACACATGGCACAGAGGAGATATGACCATGGCATAATGCTGTCTGCATGTTTTTAATGCAGTCCTCTCAATTACTTTTTAATTTTTCAATTTGAGAAGCCAGAAAGCACACACACAGCATAGCATCGCTCAAAACAGTGATGAGAATCCAAAATCAGGTTAGTTCTTCACCAATATTTTTCAATCAAAGCACTAGCTATTGAAAGAAGAAATTCTTCCTAAGTGACAGGAGAGATCAGACATACAGTAACAATTTTTGTGGGGTGGCCCGGTGGTACAGCATTTAAGTGCACATATTTTGCTTTGGCGGCCCCGGGTTCACCAGTTTGGATCCCAGGTGCTTGGCACGCCATGCTGTGGTAGGCATCCCACATATAAAGTAAAGGAAGCTGGGCATGGATGTTAGCTCAGGGCCAGTCTTCCATAGCAAAAAGTGGAGGATTGGCAGCAGCAGTTAGCTCAGGGCTAATCTTCCTCAAAAAAGATAAATAAATAAAATTAAATTTAAACAAACAGAAAAACAATTTTTGTTATGGAAGTGTGACTCCTGGTAAGGGATCTCATTATAGTCATACATCGCTTAGCGGGGAGACGTTCTGAGAAATGTGTTGTTAGGTGATTTTGTTGTTGTGTGAACATCATAGATTGGACTTACACAAACCTAGATGGCATAGCCTACTACACCCCTAGGCTGTATGGTACTAATCTTATGGGACCACTGTCGAATATGTGATCCGTCGTTGACTGAAACATCATTCTACAGCCAGTTACTGTATTCCAAACACACCTGCCTGATATTTGACGTCTCAGCCTATTCTGCAGCTCTTGAATAATCCAACAGTGGTTGGGAATGGAAGAGTTAAACTGTGGTGCTGCAGACCAGTGGGCAGGTGACTTTTAACTCACCTGCTGTAACAGTGTGAAAATTGGAAAGTGAGAGACTGGAAATAACTCTGGAGGAAATTGCTTCTGAAAACCTTGGGAGTGTCTTTCAGAAAACACTAACCTCAAAGATATCTTTTCCAGCTTAGAGCCAATGGATTATATAAACTTCCTTCCACCATGGCACCAACAAAGCACTTTCAGAAAGAAGAGATTATGTGGCTGGGTTCACAGGGCAAAGTAGAATCTTTGAAAATATATTTTTTAGAACCATAAGACTTTCTAATGTTCCTGAATCTGCTCTAATTAGCATGGAGGTGTTTGCAGGAGAGATCCATTGCTGCTTGATGTTGTGCTGATGAAACTTGTGTATTTGGGGTAGAACTAGGAGCATTTATAAGCAGAATGAGCAACTAGATCTTTAAAGGGATACTGCAATGGCAGAAGTCATTTAGAGCTGCATGGAGTATAGGAAAATCAGAGAACCCAACAGAACCAGCAGAGGAGGCTAGCGAAAGCTTGTCTTGGGTATATTTTGTATAGCCCACCAGATGCACCTCCATCCTTCTCCATTCTGTCTGTAACCTAACAGGAAGACCCAAATGATGGCCTCTGTGGACATCTGCCAACTGGCTTCATATTGGCTTCTAGGAGGAGATTACCAGGAGGCAGGAGACCAATCTTGGGATATAGCTACTGCAGGGTTCTGGTACCCTGCCTATCCATTGCCACTGAAAGTCTGGAAGTAGTTCCTGACTGAGAATGTCCTGGCTGGTACTGTAGACACAGTAAAGAGTGGTGACGAAATGTCCCATTTCTTGCATCAGAAAGGGCTAATTTCAAAACCTACTTTCACCACCTTGCCTGTGCAAAGTTGAGCAGGTATGTACCCAGAATTCTTTGTCTATAAAATGGAGATAAGGGGGCCAGCCCTGTGGCCTAGTGGTTAAGTTCGGCATGCTCTGCTTTGGCGGCCCAGATTTGCAGGTTCAGATCCCGTGTGTGGACCTACACCACTCATCAGCCATTCTGTGGTGGTGACCCACATATAAAGTGGAGGAAGATTGGCACAGATGTTAGCTCAGGGCCAATCTTCCTTACCAAAAACAAAACAAAAAAAACATGCCTTGGATCAACGTCACTAATTGCATTGTACACTGTAGAATTGTCACCTTAGACCCATGCATCTCATTAGTCGTTTACATTTTTTAGAAAAAGTTAGCCTTCTCATCTAGTATAGGAACATCCCTTTTGCCAGGACGGCACCAAATTTACCTTAGCAGAGTGCCTGGAAATTTCTTACAGTGCACTCTTTAGAGATTGTTCAAATCATTCCATTTCTATAGTCACTCTTGTTAAAACCTTGGACATGGCCGAATAGTTCTGCTTCTGGAAAGCATCCTGGAAAATATTTTTTCCTTCTGAGTGCCAGCCAGCAGCTCAAACCCATCATCCTGATGGAATCTAAAAAGCCTTGTAGGCTGAGTAACATTGCTTGTCTTGTGCGTGGTTCTTAAGTATAAGAATTCAGGGTTCTATGTGTATGTGCAGAGGAATTCTCAGACGGAGCCAGTGGGTTTGTAATAATGCAAACAAATGAATCTCCATGGTGTCCAAAGTTCATAGATGGACCAGCTCATCCTGGTTTAAAGCCCCCTCAGTCCCGGGTAAACTGGGACGGCTGGTCACCCTACCTTTTGAAAACATATTAACCACATTTCCACCTTTAAGGTCCAAGATGCAGCAGAAACAGGAGGCAAGAAAAGCGAAGGGCAAGGGGTTGGGTCCCTACTCTATTCCAGCTCCATTGTCTTCAGAGAGGACGTTTCTTGAAGCATCAAGGAAATGGCGTATTTTTGCAGCGTTTTAAAATAGAGCATATGTGCGCATCATTAAATTTCATGAGTAGGCTATTTGCATTTCCCGAATTCTCACTTTTTATCAGGTTGACAGGTATGCAAATGGGGAAAAGACAGGAAAGAAGTTGTTGATTAGTCTTCTTCACGTTACACTGGGCTAGAGGAATGGTAAGTCATGTATAGGAAATGAGCTGTCTCCTTGCCGACTGCCATCCACTTGAGCAGAATGCTTGCATGCATTTTGGGTGCTGCCATGTTAGGCATCCTTCACGATTTTTTATAGTTTCCTTTTCTCTATGAAGAGTTTCCTTAGGCTATTTAATAATGAGCTGCACAGTGACATCTAGTGTAGGAAGCGGAGAAAAATTACAGAGAAAACATGTTGGTTGATCACCATTTACTGCACTGTCCAAAGGAATATAATGAATGCTACTGAGAAACGACACTCCCTTCCTGAGGTACAATTCTCTGCCTTTTCTTATTAGCACCAGTGAACAACCTCATGGATATGTGCTCAGTTAGGATATCTGAGTCATAGCAGGGGAACAACCTGTCTCTGCTGGCGCTATCAAGACGATACCGATTATATAGCTGAGGCAGTTTCTATCCTGAAGTTCTCTTTTAAAGAGCAAAGATCTCGGAGGGTGTTGTATTAACCCACACATATAGTGTGTTCCTGGTCACCATGAAAAGCAGTGATTCACTGCTGAGCTCTGTTTACCTAGGAGTGGACTAATCTTTGGATGGTGCTGTGATTGAGGTAGGGCTGGCCCAAGTGAGAAGCACAGCAGGAAGAGAATGAAGAGCTTGTGCGATGCGAAAATAAGGAGCAGAACGTGGAAAAGAGTGGTCATCAAGACAAGCTTTGCTAACCTTACCATTTTGATCCGGGGCCAGCATAACCCCGGATCGGCTAGCCCCAGTCATCTGCAGCAGGAGGAGTATTTTAGTCAACATAACAAACTGAAGCCATTTAATAAGTACCTAGTTGCATGTGGCATTGCGAATGCAACATAGTTTTCTATGTTTTCAAGAGTTTATTAAGTTAATGGGCAGCAGTTCCTTTTTTCACAGCTCTGCTGTCTGACCTCTGTAGTCCAACGCACTGGCCTTTCCTCTGCTGCTCCAAAGCACCAGGTGGGTTCCCACCTCAGGGCCTTTGCACTTGCTGTACCCTTTGCTGGAGGGCTGGTGCCTCTGCTTTCATGTGCCTGGACTAAACTCACTATTCTGGTCTCAGCTCAGATTATCTTTCAGAAAAGCCTTGGTAATCAGCTTCCTAGGTAAGTAGACACCCCTCTCCAGATTAGCAGGGAAGGGTTTTCTTTTTTTTTTTTTTTTACTTATTGAGGTACTTTTTCATGTCTGCTTACTAAAAACATTATGTGTCTGCTTACTAAAATAGCGATGATGTAGCCCCAAATCATTGAAACTCCTCCTTTCCTGCAAAGTGAAAAGGTTGAGGAGAGTGTTGGTTCATTTTAACTGAATATGATACAAGAGATGAGCTAGAGAAAGACCTGGACAATTTCCAAGCAGAATTTAGAGAGATTATATGGGGTCAAGATTTGATTGGAAAATAAAACTGTTTCTCATCTCCAGTTTTCCCAAATTTAGATTCTCAAAATAAAAGGTGGCCAGGAGATAAAGATCAAGTCAAGACTGTGTTTCTATGAACTGTTGTTAAAATCACTGAAAGGTTTAACATGGCGCAGAATAAATAGATCCTCTCAGCTAGACCAAAGAATTTCTAAGAATCTTAAGAACATTGCTATTACTATTGCTGCCACGAACATCTGCAAGTATGTCTCTTGGAGCACATGCACAGAAGTTTTTACTCTAGAATAATACCCAAGAGCAGAATGGCTAGGTTGTAGAGTATGCGCAGATTCAGATTTACTACATAATACTATCGTTTTCCAAATCGTTTTTACTCTGGCCAGCCATGTATGAGCCTTTCCATAGCTCCACATCCTTGCCCATAGGTGATATTGTTAAGATTTTTTTTAGAACTTTTTGTAATCCATTGGGTATGAGATGAAGTCTCATTGTGAATTTAAACTGCATTTTTTTTGATTACTAATGAAACTTGGCACTTTTTCTCATGTTTATTGGCCATTCGCATTTTCTGTCTTGTGAAATACCTTGTCGTGTATGTTACCCATTTAGGTTTTTGCTAATCGATTTCTCTGTATGTGTATAGTCATATGGCTGTGCATATTTCTTGGCCCCACTCACACTTTGGACCCTGGCTGTCCTGCCCCTGCAAGAAAAAGGAAGGAAAGAGAAAAGGAAAAATAAGAAAAGAGGAAGGGAAGAGAAAAGCGTCCATATAGTTTTCAATCAGTATGTCATGGCCCCAGAAAATCTGCCAAACTTACTATTGGAATTACCCTGAATGTACAGACCAATTTGAGAAGAATTGACGTCTCTATGATATTGAGTTTTCTGGTGAAAAACATGTTGTTTCCATCCCTAAATTCAGCTTTTCAGTGTTTTTCACGGTCTGTCTGTAATTTTCTGCTTAAGAGCGTACAATGTCTCCTCCATAAATCCACTAATGAACTAGATTAGATTACCCGATATTCTAACTTTGAAGCACCTTTGATCTTAACGTATTACCTTTCATTATATATTACTGATAAGTTTTAAGAGTATTCTATTTGAGTTTTTACATCTATGTTCATGAGTGAGATTGGCTAACCCTTTGTAGAAGCAGCTTTATTGAGATATAACCCACATATTGCATAATCTACCCATTTACAGTGTACAAGTCAGTGGTTGTTAGTGTATTCACAGTCACTCAAGCATTACCGCCATCAGCTTTCGAGCATTTTCATCCCCACAAAAGAAACTCGCTGCCCGTGAGCAGTCGCTCCCCAGTCCCCAGGCCCTGGCCACCACTAATCTGCTTTCTGTCTCTTTGGATTGGCTTGTTCTGGATATTTCTCATAAATAGAGTCGTGCAGGGTAATTTTTTTATTCTTTATTTTTGTTTGTTCTAGGTATTTTAGGTTATGTCAGTTAGGGTGTTTTCCTTGTTTTTATACTAAAAGGTGTTGTGTAAGATTAAAAGGTCTGTTCTTTGGGTAGTCAGAGAAAGTCATCTACATAATTGCTGTGCCTGCTGTTGTTTCTGTGGGCAGATCTTTAACCATTAATGCTTGGGGGATCATTCTTACATTTACGGCAAGAATATCTATGCATCTAATCTACTTCATTAACAGATTTATGGAGGAAATCCCATGTACTTTTGTCAATAAATGCAGGAAGAAATTAATACTGTTAATCTATGATCTTAAAATAAACCCTCTGAAAAACTAGGAATGTAATAGAATATCCTTAAGCTGATAAATGGCTTCAAAAATACTATAGCAAAAGTCACACTCAAGGAATCCTCTTTTCAAATCATGAAGAAAGAAAAAGAAGCCTGCTGTCATTTCTAAACCACGTGATACTAGCAGTCCTGGGCAGCACAAAGTGAAAAGGAACATAAATAAAATCTGAAAATTGTAAAGAAACAACTGCTATTATTTGCAAATACGATTATTATTATTTTTATGAGGAAGATTGGCTCTGAGCTAATATCTGTTGCCAATCTTCCTCTTTTTGCTTGAGGAAGACTGTCGCTGAGCTAACATCTGTACCAATTCTCCTCTGTTTTACGTGGGTCGCTGCCACAGTGTGGCTTGACAAGCAGTTCTAGGTCCACACCAGGAGTCCAAACCTGTGAACCCCGGGCCACAGAAGTGGAGCGTGTGAACTTAACCACTACGCTACTGGGCTGGCCCTGCAAATATGATTATATACATAGAAAACACTGAAGAATCTAAGAAAATATCATAGCAAATAAGACACTTTAGCAAGTTGCCAAAAATAAGACCAGGATATGGAAATTCCATTTCTATGCATCAGCAGCAAAAGTTGTCATTTTACACACAACACATAAAAATCATCAAAAAACAGTATACAAGGATTTTGCACATGTACTTCTGTAATGTGAGTACAGAATTAGAAACACAGGACACCTTCGATTAAAATTTTGGCTCAGGGTTTTTAGGCTTCCCCAGTACTGTGTCTTCAAGTCTGAAAGCATGTAAGTGAGGACTTAGGGTTGAGGAATTTTCAGAGGCTATTTTCTGCTTTTCCTCACTCTGTCTAAAGCCGGGTCAGACAAACAGATCTCAGCCTCCTCAGAGCATGTTTTCTCCCTGAGGGTCCTGCCCTTACAGGGTCTGGTTTATGCAGGAGTGTCAGAACTGGTCTCTCCTCCAGCTTGGCCCCATCTCCTGGGTGCTGAGGATTCGGGCTCCAGGCCAGCAGGGAGCAGCAGCAGCTCTCAGGGAACTCCCAGGTTATGCATTCCTGTCATTTCTGGCTTCCAACTGTTCCCCTGACTTTATTGTCAGTGCCCCAGTTATTGCAAAGATATTGTGTAAACATGTTTATCCAGAATATATAGATGTTTTGTACCAAGATTGCTTTCTGGAAATAGAAGCCCCCTTTTTAGTTTAAGTTGTAGAGATTTGCTTTCTTTATTTAAATAATACATGCTTAATAAATATTTGTTGAACAAACAAGTGCAAAGAGCGTAGCTTCAGTCTGAGTTAAGATAGTCATTGATCAACGATGATGTGTAGATACTTACATGACATTCACCATGTACGTCCCTGCAACATTATATCCATAAAAGCCTGTCCCATTCAAGTTTTCATGAGAAATCTAGCCTTGGTTGGCAAGTATAGAGAGCAGATGCTTAAGATAGCCTTGGTGAGTCCTGCTCCTGGCATGCACATTCTTGTGGAATTCTCTCCTCAAGAGTGTGGATGGGACCTGTGACTTGCGTTTAACCAATAGAATATGGCAAGGTTGATGGGACGTCACTTCCATGATTGCGTTACATAGGACTCCAACCTCCCTCTTGGAAACTGAATTCTGCCAATGACCATGAGAGCTCAGAGACGTATCCTTCCCCTGTCAAGCCTCAGATGAGTCCTCAGTCCTGGTTTACTCCTTGATTGCAGCCTCATGAGAAATCCTGAAAAGAGGACGCAGCTAGACTGCCTGGACTCCTGACCCATGGAAACTGTGAGATAATAACTGTGTGTTGTTTTAAACTGCTGGGTTTGTGGTCCTCTTGTTATGTAGCAATAGATAACTAATTCAGCAAGTGAATTGGTTGTAGAGGATGTTTAAACAGAACACTTTACTGCAGGAAAGGACATCTTTGAGATAAGGTATTTGGGTAATTGATACTAAATTACAATACTTTGAGTTGATACCTAATGCTGGCAGTTCTAAATGAAATGAAGTTCCTGACCATGGAAAACTTAATCCACAGTAATCTTTTCTAGCAAGCCACAGAATCGTGGGTCCCCCAGAGTTAATCTGTCTTATCTGCAGCCTTGAGACAGATGAATATCTAAACCATTACTCTTTATCAGTCCCTTCATGGCTTATCAGTAATGTTTGATGATGAATTTCAATCCTTACAAGGCTAGAGAGGGAAATTAATGGAGACAATTAGGAGAGGTTAAGGGGCAAGGAGGATTAATCTGGTTAAGACCGAAGACTGAACATGAAACCAGAAAATCACTCTAGCTCTCTTCCCTTCTCCTCTCCTCTTTTCTCTTTCCCTCACTTGACAAACCAATATTGAGGTCCTTCTCTGTGACAGGCATTCAGCCCTAAGTTAGAATAAGACCTATGTTTCATATGTCTTATTTAACAAATGATACACAGGTCTTTATTTATTAACCTACCTCTTGAAAGATCTCGCTTCCAAGTCAGCAGTGGGAACAGACACATAATCAGATAATTGTTACAATCAGATAAATGCTAGTAAAATCATGTGCGAAGTACTAGAGGCAGCCAGAATTAGGCTGAATGTGTGTCCCTGTTTTTCTTCCTTTTGTATCAGGACGTATAGGAGAAGATAGTAGAGAAGAAATATCCATGAATACTTCGATTAGGAAAATTTAATCCATGGTGTTATGGGTCGAATTGTGTCTCCTAAAATGATATATTGTAGTGCTAACCCCCAGCACCTCTATGCATGTGACCTTATTTAGAAACAGGAGCTTTGTAGACACCATCACGTTAAGAAGAGGTCGTTAGGGTGGGCCCTACCCCAGTGACTGGTATCCTTAATTGAAGAGGGAAATTTGGACACAAATACACGCAAAGATGCTGTACAACAATGGAAGCAAGGGATGGGAGTGATGTAGTGCAAACCAAGGCACGCAAAGACTGCCAGCTATCTCAGAAGCTAGGAAGAGGCAGGGAAGGATTCTTCCTTAGAGCCTTCAGATGGAAGGAAGCCCTGCTGACACCTAAATTTTGGAATTCTAGCCTCCAGAACTGTGTGACAATAAATATCCGTTCTCTTAAGCTGCCTAGTTTGTGGTGTTTTGTTATGGCAGCTCTAGGAAACTAATAGGAAAATCACATTGATTTGGCCCATGAGGAGGGAGTGACTGGGAATATCCTGGATGAATAAGCAAAAAACGTGGAACCAATAGAATGCAATTGTTTGTCCTTTTCCATCGCAAGGCAGTAGAGATTCTGAAGTCCGTGGGTGCATTACTTGGGTGCAGCTGGCAACATTTGGTAAGCGCTGGCTGCCTGCCCTTGGGAAGTGAGTACTCATGCAGCCCCTGTCTAGAACTTGGTGATTTTTCTAAGCCAGAGACAGTGTAGCTTCTTAGAGAGAGGCACAGGCAAAGATGTGTGCAGTCAGCAAACTGAACAGACTCCCAGAGGGTAGAATATGAATTATTGGGATCTACTGGGCATTTTAATTTGTTTGAAACACACACATACACACACACACACACACACACACACACACACACACCCAAACAAAACGCAGCTCTTCCTCTATTTGGAGGTCTTTATTGTTCCGGAAAGGTTGCTTTATAATAATGAACACTTAGCTCTCGAGTGCTTGCTTGATTTTGCGCCTGCCAGTTCTCTGGGGCACTCCTATCCCATGGTCCTCTCAAGAACACCGCTGACTCTTCTCGAAGTGAGTGGAAGCTCCATTACACAGCTCTTTGCGCCAGAGATTTAGGGGCATCCTTGCCATGCCCACCTCCCTCATTACTCACTTGCATTCCTTCTCGTTGGTTTCACCCTTGGAATATTTCTCAAGTACACTCACTTCTTTCCTTCTTGGCTCTTATCCCTCCAGCGCAAGATGCAATCACTTCTCACCTGGGCTTTCGCAGAAGCATTGAAGCTGGATTCACCATTTGCGTTTGGTCCTCAGCCTGTGTCCCCATAGCAGCAGTGTGAATTCTGCTGCACCTCCACTTCCCCGCTCTGTCCTTAACATTCTTACCATCGACCCCCCATTACTCTTGGGCTAGGGACCAGAGCCCTAGCACTAACTCCATGGTGCAGTCCTGGGCACTCTCCTGCCTCACCTTACCTCATTCTCCCCCTCACTTCTGATCTAACACGCTCCCTCACCCTAATATGTATCTGCTATCATTCTGCCTGGGAGGCTCCGCTCTCCTTCTTGAGATGTCACCCCAAATGTCACTTCTTCCTGGGCAATGCTAGGCCCCTGGTCACATGCTCTCAGTGTGTTGTGGAATTTTCCAGAGCATAACTTGCAAGTTGTACTTTGTTTTCGAGATTCCTTGATTAACATCTGTCGTCAGCATGGAATGTCAGCTCCCTGATGGCCGAATCCACATTTGTTTCAGTTTACTCTTGTACCTGCAGCTTTTGTTGATTAAATAAGTGAAGGGATGCAGTAAAGGCAATGTATTCTGAATAATAATTGGATTCTCAATTCGTGAACTTGTTTACTTTATAGCAGGATGAGGTTCTTAATTCTTTTGTTGTTTAGTATTCTGGTTCATTTCTTTCTCACAGTGAGCATTAGGATGAAATGATCTTTCCCCCTTTCTCCAGAGTTGGAATGAAATTAAGCAATAAACAGTGCATGCTAAAATCTGAATCTTCAGGGTACAAGAGAAAAAAGACACTTGGAAATTCACACTACAGTAAAACCCATCAATATTCATGGCAGGGGAATGTCAAATAGGAAAAGCTTTAATTAACTTCAGATAAATATCAAAAGTGTGAAATCCATTAAAATAATTTAAAATCATGAAAGCCTATACCATTATGTGATCATGGCTCCCAGTTCCATGGAAAATCTTTGTCAATAAAAGCAAGACTGATTCTAATTATGTCTCATATTTTGTCATGCTATTTCATTATCTGTAATGATTCAATTTACTGATCATCATTAATATTTATTGAACTTCTGTGATGCTTAAAGCTGTATATTTGCTTAGATGATAATAAACTGCTTTGTGTGTAAATTTAACAAAATATACAGTGCTATAAATGAGTAGAGTAGTGCTGAAAAGCAGTCTACACAGGAAAACAATGTCTAGGGCTGTGCCGTCCAATGTGGTAGCCACTCATGTGGCTATATAATTTAAATATAAGTTAATTAAATTAAAATTTCAGTGTTTAAGATGCATCAGGCACATTTCAAGTGCTGAATAGCCACATGCGGCTAATGGCTACTATACTAGACAACACAAGCAATTTTCCATGATCACAGGAAGTTCATTAGACAATGCTTGTCTAAGGAGCTTTGTTAACTGTATCCTCAATACATAGAGGTAGTATGCTTTATTGTTTTTTAAAAAAGTAGTTAAACTGTATTAGCAGAAGTTTAGTAGGCAGAGAAGGGCAGTCACAGTTTCCCAGGGCTCTTTTCTCTTCAGACTCATCTAGATGAGCAATCAGCAAACACACATATCAAGTCTGCCTGACTCTTGTTTTTGACAGTAAAACTCTATTAGAATAATAAATTTATTCGAATACAGGAATCCTCATTCATTTATGTATTGTGTGTGTCTGTTTTTGCACAGCATCAGAGTTGAGTAGTTGTGATAGAGACAGTATAGCTTGCAAAGCCAAAAATACTTACTATCTATCCCTTTTCAGCAAACGTTTGCCAACCCCTGGTCTAGATAACTGTGTCCCACTCTAAACAGAGTCTTGATGGATTGGTGACCCGCCAGAGAATGAACAATGAGGAATTAGTCACCAGTAACAGAGGAACTTATTCTAGAGAAGGAACGATTTGTGATATTTGTCTTCAAATACTTTAGAGGGCTTTCATCTAGAAGAGAGAATAAGACAACAGGTTAGATTTTATGATGATGAAGAATATGGTCTATGTGGGAATGAGTCTCTAACAACTGGACTGTTTTATGGTCAATGGAACAATCACTCTCAAAGATTAGTTAGAGCGTCCTTACCACAAAAGTTGAAGCCAACATCAGTAAGAATCTGATGGGCATTTGTAGAGAAGATTCCAGCCCAAGTGGAGATGGATGGCATAATCTCCCAGGTAGACCTTTCTGCTTCACAAATCCACTGAAGAAAACCTCTGATGAAAACCGCTTTCCAAGAAAAGTACACTTCCACTGACATGCACAGCACCTTCCATGAAATGAGTTCAAGAACCCCTGAACTATGCCTTTCTTAATCCTTAAAGAATTCTTCTAATTCTATGAAATAAAAATATCTTGATCATACAAAACTACATCTAAAAAGAATTCAAGACAACTCATAATTATCAGTCTACTGTTAGACAGTACAAAATTTGGACACATACTTAACCAATGTGCATATGCCTTAAAAACATTGTCTTCTCCTCGGATTGTGAAACCATAGACAGTGCTTGGCAGCATTATGTTCTCATTTTCATGGATAGTTTTGTGGAAAACTTAAGGTAGAAACTTAAATTCCTGAAAAATGGAATATATGTGAAATCAGCACCACATTTGTGCTGGTATTTTCTTGCATTGCAGCCATTAATTTCTGTTTAGGGTTCTCCTAATGACTGACTTTACACTCAACTTCAAATCTTTCGTCTTTCTATCCACCTTCTCACTAAAGTATTAGGTTGGATAGTATTCACTTTTCCTTTCATTGAAAAAATACTTGATTTTCTGTATGACTTAGATTTAAACCTAGGAAGTTTAAGAAAGCCAAATCAAGTACTAAGAAAATTCACAAATGGAAAATGTCTTAATATTGTTATGGGCATTTATTACATATCCCAATCATATTCTATCATCAGAAATCATAATAACACCATTATGCTCTGCAATTACATGCTTTGGTGGCAACTTATCATGTGTTTACTGTAATTACACCATTTGACTAATTACAGCAATTATGCCACTTAGTGGCTGAATTCTTAGCTCTGAATTCCATTGATTGGATGGACTTTCTCCATAATTCTGTGAGGTTTTGTGCCTTGAATTTGGTGAATGTAGACTCAAATTTTGTGTTGCTAGATTTTTCTCAATTTCCAGTGATGATTCTAAGGTTTAGGGATGAATACGTTGTTTACATTTTTATTACCATATCAAAATGTCTAGAGGAGGACAGATTGTTCTTTTCCTGTCCCCAGCACTAAAACTGTGCTGGGCTGTTGGGTTAAGTCCTTGTCTTCAGACCAGTGACTCATGTCTGTGTCATTCCTGGGAGCCAAATGGTTGGACTGAACTGACAAGCTGCTTAACTGAAACGAGAAGTCACTTTGGTAACTTAGTAAAAATAGTCAATCAGCATGATTCTTTCTCTTTCCACTGATCCCTTGTTAAGCTAAATGGATTAAGTAGACTTTTTTTTAGCATTGTACAGGTAGAGTCCAAAGGAGGGAAGTCAAGAATCATTAACACATCTTGGAGATAGAGGTTCAACTACAAACTCAGTCCACAGATGTATTATCAAATGCCTATTTCATGCAAGGCATTGTGCCAGCTTCTGAGGAAGAAACAGAAGCATTTAAGACACAGGCCCCATGTTTAAATACCATCATCTATCAAATACTCTTCTCACATCAGCTAGGAACTGTCAGTTGGACTTCCAATGACAATCACATAAAAAGATTTTAAATTCCGCAATCAACTTCCGTGTTATTTCTGTGTTTACCTTTGAGAAAAAGGTAAGTAATCCTTTGGGTTGAGTCACATCTTCAAATCCTGTCTTTTTTTTTTTTTTTTGAGGAAGATTAGCCCTGAGCTAACGTCTGCTGCCAACCCTCCTCTTTTTGCTGAGGAAGACTGGCCCTGAGCTAACATCCATGCCCATCTTCCTCTACTTTATAAGTGGGACGCCTACCACAGTATGGCTTGACAAGTGGTGCCATGTCCAAATCCGGGATCCAAACCGGTGAACCCCGGGCCGCCGAAGCAGAACATGCACACTTAACTGCTGCACCACCTGGCCGGCCCCTCAAATCCTTTTTTCATTGACAGCCTCAGCAGCGTGAAGTGGAGTGATCTGGGCCATTATTTTGAACTCCTGTATCTGCAATTTGAAAGTTATTGGATTTCGGAAAACTCACTAAATGTCCAAACCTTGATTTTCTCATATGTAGTAAGGGAATTAGAAATAGCTACTTGATAGGACTTTTGCGAGGTTTAAGTGAGAATATGAAAGCTCTTCGTAAACTATATGATACACAAATATATGGAAGTTTTGCCTCCCGTGGTTCAAGGGGAGACATTCACTTTATGAAGGAATTTGCACTCTTTTCCCTAAGAGTCAGAGTCCTTAGATATGATGCAGTCGATTGTGCTGACATGAGTGTCTGCAACTCTTTAGAGCATTTCCCATCAGTTTCATGTGTAAGAAGCAGTTTTGAAATTGAAGGCTACATGGAGTTGAGTCTCTTTTTCAAAATTAGAATAACAAGAACTGGATGATCACATAAAACTATTTGGAACTTGAAAGTAGATCTTAGAAAAAGTATCAAATATTTACCAGTAATCAAAATTTTATAAACAACCTGAGAACATAACAGAATGTCACCCCATATCAACTTTAGTATCTGGTATTTAGGTTGCAATTTGTATTTTCAAGTTGTGTTAAATCATTAATTTGTTATGAAGCAGCTGGGTATTATAATAAGATGAGAGAAACAAGAGTAGAAGAGAGCACACATATATCTTCTTTTTAATTTGATGGTGGGGTATTAATAATGAATAATAATTGGCATTAATGGGTATTCATAAAATAGTTATTATTTCAGCATATTCTGAACAAAACTTATAATGTATTCCATTTTATTACTCTGTATTACTAATTCAAGAGTGGCACAAATTATGAAACTGTGTCCTGCATATTTATTTGTTTCTTTTGGCTACTTTTGTCCTCTTAAGAGCTCATTTTTTGGGGGTCGAGCTTTTACTTAACCAAAAGCCCTTCCAGGGGTAATTCAAAGTGACTTTAGAGAATTATCTTTGGACTATGATCGTTCTTTTCTGCCAAGTTTGTAAAATAATAATTCCCAAATGATGATAATAATTGAAGCAAGCCATGTTATTCTATAAGCCACAGAATTTGAATTAAAACAAACAATGAAATGATATTTCCTCTGATATTTCAAGCAAAACTTACTCTCACTGTCGAAGAAGTCACTTGAGCAATGTTTGTGTGACAAAATAGGAGGATTAAGTTTTACTTTGTAAATGTATAGCCCAAGTCAAACTTCAGTTTGAGTAGTCAGTTCACAGAATGTCCACACTGCAAGGCACCTTAGCACTCATCTGCCCCCCCCCCCCCCCCCCCACCACCATTCGCTTTTCCTTCTTTAGGTGTGTCAGCAGCTACCTGCACACTTCCTCTGAACACTTCACGCAGTTGTGCTCAGCGGGCTGCCTTCCATTTGAGGGCTCGTTTCATCAAAGTCCTTAAAAATGGCCCCCAGAACTGGACCATATCCTAGATGTGGCTTGTCAGGCACAGGGTACCATTTCCTTTCTTTCAACTAAACATGGCTTTCCCATTGGGACAGCCTGAAATTTGCACACCACATTATTGGTTCTTAGGGTGATTGAAATCATCCCCAAAATGTATAGATTTGTTCTTTGTTTTGCATAAAAGTGACAAATGTTTAGACATGGAAATTACTCTTTACTACTTTGTTTGGAACACAATGAGGTGAATCATTTTGATCTACAAAGTTGGGTCAGTTTTTGCTTTCAGTAAAAGTTTCATTTTTTTGTTTCTTTGATTAGGGATATAGAATACCAGGTGTTAAATTTAGCCTGCCCAGGATTTTGTTCCTGGTTTATCCATTTACTAGCTTAACATGGGTAATTTACATGCTTCCTGTAATACTTATATATTTCATTTTAAAAATAGGGATTAATTAGTTTGTATCTTAAACGGTTATTGTAATAATTAAAAGTGATAATAAGTGTAGAGTGCTTACCCTAGCACATAGGACATAATAGTTGCTTCATCAAAGTTGCTGTAATTGTTCCTTTTTCAAGTATTCTGGTGGCTTCCTAGAGAAAATCAATTTCTTTACACCAAATCCCTGTTCCTAGCCTCTGTGTTTTTTGTATACTTTCTATTTCTTTGTTCTTTTTCTCTGACTTAGAGTATGTCTTGTTTGTTTTCTACTTCATTGATTTAGTTTTTTCTCCATGTTAGCTATCCACTGTAGGGTTTAATTCTGCTTTTGTCATTGGCTTCCTGGAAAACAATGTGGCCTATATCCCTGAGCTTATTTTCCTCTCAGCTGGTATTTGCACTTCACTCTGTGATGTTTTCCTTTTTCACTTGTTCTCTCCCTGTGGATTTTCTGCCTCTTTCTCACGGAAACTGTGACTCCTTGATTCCAACAGCTGAGGCAGCGTCTTTCCTCTTTTCACTGTTCCAAAGCAGAAAGGACTCCCAGGGACTCAGAGGAGTAGCCTGGTCAGTAGGTCACACAAGCACTCTCTTTCAGCCTCTCCACCATGCTTGGTTGGGCTGGTCAGGTTGGCCATGCCCAGTGGTCCAACTTGTCTTCAACTCAAGGGAGAGGGCTGGGGATGCCACACGTGGGCCTCAGTCCTGGGCCATTTCTCCAGTTTAGTTTTTGCCAAAGAAGCATGAACTCTAGGGATTATTGAGCTCTGGCTTGGCCACCAAGGAAAACACATTTTTAACTCTCATTTGGAAATCAGTTCCTTTAAAGAATCCTAAAGGGAAGGAAGATCTCCCGAAATTCATGTTCACAGGGTGATTTGTCTCTCACCTGGAATCTTGTAAATTTCTTGTGCATTTTTCTGTAACAGCCCTTATCACAATGACTGTCCACACATTCTAACTGGAAACCTCCTTTGGAGCAGTAGATTGCACAGAAGCCCTTTTAGTTACCATGGTCCTATTGTAGTAACTGGCTTCGGTAGTAATGATATAAGTAATTGTTAAATGAATGAATGGAATGAATGAATAGATGGTTGGATGAATGGATAGTTCTACTGGAATCTTTCTCTCCAGTAGCATAGTAATCAAGGACATGATAGTACTTTTCTTTTTCTTTTTTAAAGATTGGCCCTGGGCTAACATCTGTTGCCAATCTTCTTCTTCTTTTTACTTCTTCTCCCCAAAGCCCACCAGTACATAGTTGTATATTCCAGTTGCAGGTCCTTCCAGTTCTGCTTTGTGGGATGCTGCCTCAGCATGGCTTGATGAGCTGTGCTAGGTCCGCGCCCAGGATCTGAACAGGCAAAACCCTGGGCCGCTGAAGTGGAGCACGCAAACTTAACTGCTTGGCCACGTGGCTGGCCCCATGATAGTACATTTTTATTATTTATTTAAAATCTAACCAGGAATTAGTGAGATGCTAAAAAAACCATGTAGTTTTTTGAATATACTCATCTCCTTTTTGAAAACCAGGGCCTTTGCCTGAACGCTGGGATTTCACCCATTGTCTATCATCCTCAAAGTTTGATGATGTTGTTTCTATGCTCATGTCTTCAAGTCTTCTCAATATGCTTGGAAGCAGTTTGTCTGGGCATGGACATAATTTATTCTCAATAATCAATTACTCTGTTTGGCTCACTAATAGTGGACTTTGGTTTCCTGTGAATCAAGTTTTCCTGCCTCTTCACTTTGAAGACTACTCATCTGCACATTCAAGACACAGTAATAGAATCATAGAGCTTTCCCTCTGATCCATTTAACACTATTTCACCTGCCCCAAGTGCTAAATCCATACCTCCTTTGCTCCACATTTTGCTTCAAATATAGCTTTCAAAATAATTTTGCTCTGAGAATTTTTGCCAAACCTGTTAAACGATTCCTAGGATTTACCATCTGGTGTATTATTTGGAGTGAGAAGCAAAAACATGAACATTGTGAAAATGTGCAATATGATTATGATCCAGGGGGATGAGGCAAAAACACCCTTTGTATCTTCCCCATTCCTAGGGACATATCCTCCCCTTTATAGCTTAATCTTCTGGAGAGAAGCCCTACATTAGTTATAGGAGCAGTAAATGGAAAGAAAGACCATCCTCTCATAATGTTCTCCCAAAGGCAACCTGAACAGGCGGCATTACCCTTCAAACAAGCTTTTGACTGGTGTAATTTGCTGGAAAACATATATTAAGGCAGGTTTATCTAGAGACAATTACTCTTTAAATCACTTGTAAGAACTTAATTTTGGGGGAAAAAATCTAGAAATTTCCATGTGAATGAGCTTGACTTCATTAGCGTTTCATAAACATGCCTCTTCTCAAGCCTGTGGAGTGAGACAACTCTACCGCCGAAGTGGAAATTCCACTCTCTGTCTTTGTAGTTTTGAGGGAGCAATTTTCTTTACTGCCTCTGAATTCCTCCCATTCTTTGGCTCTTACTCTCAGAAAGTCATACTCGGTGGAGTTTGCTAATGAGGTAAAAAAAGAAAAAGTGCCTCTGCTATGAAGGAAACCTGTGTTATTCTCTTGAGGGAAATTGTAGAGGCAGCTCTTCGCTGGGTTCACTCTCCTGGGTGGGACGTGAGCTGTCCAATCTCTTGTACTGTGGGCAGCTCAAGAGGGAGGACCTGCTCAGGCCCTTCTAGGCTGATAGCTAACCTGAATGCTGGAAATGGGTGTTGGTAAACTGTATCAGATCCTAAACTACCATGTTTGGTGCCATGTTTCCAGAGCAAGTGAATAAACATTTAATGAACACTTAGTAGTTGAAAGGCCATGTGCAAGGTACTTTTAAACTGATTCATACGAGCTTCACAAATAGCATCATATATTATGACTAACGTATTTACTGCAGAGAGAGTAAAATACTTTCCATGCAGGTTGCAGACATTAAATAGTATGCCAGGATGTAAACCAGCTCTTCTGATTCCAAGTCATGCCTTCTTGACCTGGCATCATGCCCTTAGAGATTTTCAAATCCATCTAGGGAAATGGAAGCTACCTTTCCCAAAGGACAAATGATTCTATGAATCCATCATTGTGCACAAGGTCCAGTGAGTGACAAAGACCACCAAGGTCATGGGAAATGACAGGATATGGAAGCCAGAGTGGGCAGCAGTATCTGAGTATCTCCTTGCTACCTGGGCTTGCTACCCGCATTCCAAGTGAGCATGTAAGAGTCCACTTACATGGGGAGATTGGAAGGGAAGTTTATTCTGGAGAAAGGTAACTTTTCCAACAACTCTTTCTGCTCAGACCACAACTTTTTTTTTTTGGTGCGAAAGATTGGCCCTGAGCTAATATCTGTTGCCAAGCTTCCTCTTTTTGCTTGAGGAAGATTGTCTCTGAGCTAACATCTGTTCCAGTCTTCCTCTGTCTTGTATGTGGGATGCTGCCACAGTGTGGCTTGATGAGCGGTGTGCAGGTCTGCCCCCAGGATCCGAACCTGCACACCCCGGGCCACCAAAGCAGAACACGTGAACTTAACCACTATGCCACTGGGCTGACCCCCACGACTTTTTTTTATTTAGAAAAACTTTTCTCTTGTTCTGTAGCATGCTTAAGGATATAAACTATTAAAAACATAGCTTAAATTAATTTTGCATGCTTAGTGATAGCTAATTGAAGAATGCTTTTTGCAAGGTGGTGTATTTATTTCTATTGCTGCATAACCAATAACCACAATCTTAGTGGCTTACAGCAACACAAATTACTATCTCACAGCTTCCGCAAGTCTGGAAGCCAGGCACAGGCTAGCTGGGTCCTCTGCTCAGGCCCAACCAGGTAGGAACCAAGGTGTTGGCTGGGCTACTTCCATCCTCATGCTCATGGACCTCTTCTAAAGTCAGAAGGTGGTTGGCAGAGTACATTTCCTTGCAGTTGTGTGCTTGAGGTCTCTGTCTTCCTGCTGCCAATCTGCCAGGGCTGCTTTCAGGTTCTAGAAGCTGCCCACAGTCCCTTGCCACGTAGTCTCCTTAGACAGTTCACAAAATGGTTTCTGCTTCCTTCTTCGATTAGGACAGTATCTGCTGCTGCTGCTGCTGCTGCTGCTGCTGCTTGTCACCTTTAAGGGCTCAACTGAGTAGGTCAGGCCAGCACAGATGATCTCTCTTTAGATTAACTTAAAATCAACTGATTATGGACCTAAACACTGGAGTGACATCCAACATGTTCACTGGTCCTGCCCATCCTCAAAGGGAGGGTGGTATATAGGGCGCATACACCAGGGGGTGGGAATCTTGGGGTTCGTCTTAGACTTCTGTCCACCACAGGTAGAAAATAAGGAGGAAAAAAGATAAGGCTTCTGATGGGGAAGGTCGATAAGTTTCACCTTACACGCCTAGAAGTGACTGCCTAGAGAAGGATGGCGGGACTATACCAAGGCTTAGCAGGAAATAGTGCAGCCAGGACTGAAGGGAGGTAGTTTCAGGCCCACTCTTGCCTTTTGTGGTTGATGGCAGCAGATGTAAACCCATGGACTGAGGCTCTAGAGGTGCCGTTGAGTTATTGCAAGGAGGATAAGAAGCCATAAACGCATAGAAAGAGTATAGATTGAGTAAATAATAGATTTCACACATTTGGATACTAATTTTTCAAATGTATCAGTGTATTAGTCTCCTATGGCTGCTGCAACAAATTATTATACACTTGGTGGCTGAAAACAATACAAATGTATTACCTTACAGTTCTGGAGGTCAGAAGTCCAAAATGGCTCTCATGGAGCTAAAACCAAGCTGTCAGCAGGGCTAGTATTCTGGTTCTAGGGGAGAGTCTTTTCCAGCTTCTAGAGGCCACCTCATTCCTTGGCTCCTAGCCCCTTCCTCCACTATCAAAGTGCATCACTTCAAACTCTGCTTCCACCATCACCTTCTCTCTTTTTGATCCTCCTGCCTCCTTCTAATAAGGGCACCTGTGGTTACATTGGTTCCACTGAGATTACCCAGGAAATTTCCCTCACTTAACATCAACTGATTATGGACTTTAATCACATCTACAAAATACCTTCACTGCAAAACCTAGATCAACATTTGATTAGATGACTGGGAACTGTGGCCTAGCTAAGCTAACACATAAAACTGACCATCACAGATGGGATGAATCAAGTACAAATTTATTTGAAACCATTGCTGAATTTAAAAAAAATGTACTTCATCAATCATGACTCATGTCTACTGTCAGGGGTGAAGGGACCCCTGAATTCTTTTGAAGCTATGCAATTGTCTTCATGCTGCAAAGAGCGGGAGCACTGATTGATAAGGGAGGGCATCTCTTGCGAAGGCAGAAGCTCCTGGGGTCCTAGAAGACAGCATCAGGGCCCTGGGTACTCACCCCCACATGCCCCAAAACGGGCAGAAGAGAGAAGGGAAAACACACAGGAGGGAGGAAGGGAGCTGGGGACAAATTTCACCTAACCCAAAGCTGTAAAAGTTAGTCCCTGCTTCCATAGCTTTAGCCTACTTTTCACTGATTCTTTCTGTTTATTTTGGTCTTGGTTCAAAATGAAACACAAGGCTGTCAGCAGAAATCTAGTGCATTAGCATTCAGTGTCTTCAGAAATTTACTGCCTGAAAATCACAGGGAGAACCATGAGAACAATGATATTTTTTCCCCTTTAGTGAGCAATTAAATGTGATGAATATGTTATACACAGTGGTGAATGTTGGAATTAATAAGCTGAAATGTCGATGCATGACTATTTGTATACTTGACATCTAATAATTACATCATTTATCATAAAAAAAATCTGGCAATCTTAAATAGAGAGCATTTATAATTAATTTTCTTGCCCTGGAAAGTCAAATTCATTCCACAGTCAAAAAGAGTCAGTGTTAATTTCTTTTCTATCAGCCGCGGGCCACAAGTTAATGTATTAAAATCAGAACATTTACAATAACAGACTAATTGAATTATTTCCTCTACTGTAGTAGAAAAATGCATGGTTCTTATGCTGATAATCAGTCACCACAATGAACGCCATTTAATTCTCCTTGAAAGTCAAGTTCTTCCCAGTGGCAATTTTAAACTGTCAAGTGGGTTGAGAAACTCAGTTTGCTAGAGTAATAAAAAATATCGACTTTCGCATATCATTATTGTTAATACACTTTAAATGAGACTGATAGGGAACTCATTTAAACAATATTTTTCAGTAGATGCATTTGAGTCATCAGCAGATGAGTGAAGCAAAAAGAAATTATCTTAATTCTATAGAAAGAGCAAAGATTTTGAAATGTTTGTGCTGATGCACTTTCTATGACAGATAGAATTCAGTAAACAAGATGCATATTTTTAGATAGAAACACAGGGCATCTCATGACAGCTTTCCACTTGAGGACAAGATCTGGATCACCAGGGGCAATAACAGAAGAAATGCATGGATATCAGTTTGGAATGTTCAAAAATACGGTGGAAGAAAATAAGTTGTCTAGAATAGTCATTCTGAAAACATAAGTGAGAGAGAAATGACAGAGGTGGTATCTGTGGATCAAAATGTGTTCTAAACGTGTAAGGAAAAAGTGGGTGTGTAAATAGGCTGATTTTATGCACACCATGACAAGGATGGGATTGATAGAAGGGCATAAATCTATTTCAGGGTCCCAAAAAGGAAAGAGAAAATAAGAATATTCTTGAGTGTCTCTAGGTTAAGCTGCAAAGTCTGTCGTGTTATCTCATCCACTCTCTGGGAGAAAAGGAATCTACCGGAGAATCTTGTGACTACACTAAAAACATTTCCTTAATAAAAAGACACAGAGGCTCATCCCGGGAAGATGGCCTTCTTGACATGGCCAGTACTTAGCAAATTGCCTGGCATATAATAGGTGCTTGATATATATATATCTGTGGCACAATTTTAATTTCTTCCATGATTCATTGTTTATCAATGTCATATGGTAGGTCAGCCAGTTTTTCATATGATATCCCCCTTACTTTGCAACAGCTCTACAAAGTTGGCATTGTCACTAAAGTGTTACAGATAGGGAGGGTGATACTCAGAAATGTTCCTGAGGGTCAAGTAAGCTGGCACTTGGCAAAGCAAGGATTTGAAGCCGTCTGCTTTTCTCCAGCTCCACTTGACGCTGCCCAGTCCCCCGCCAGGTGTGATGGATGCAGTGGCGAGGGAGGCACATCTCACGACACTCAAGGGATTTTCCAGCAGAGAAAGGCTGGAAGACAGCTTGCTTTCTCTTCTAGTGGAGGGAGAACGTGCGTGTTTATATGTACAGAAGGAAGAAGAGGAGGAGAAGGGAAGGAGAAGGAGAAAGTGAAGAAGGTTGAAGAAGGAGAGTTACAATTAGAGGACAATTTAAAATTGGAATTAATAGAAGAAGGAGGAGCGGGGGCGAAGAGAAGAGGGAGAGGGAGAGGAAGCGAGAGGAGGGAGCAAGGAGGAGAAGGAACAGTAGCTCATTGCAGGAGACACCTGACCAAACTAAGAAACAGTATCTTACCGTCAATGATAATAAAGGTCCTAAAATCCACTCGTAAAGGAAGGTGTGCAATTCTTAGTACCTTTAAGATCTTCGATAAGACAGAAGGGCTTAATACTCATTGAGTATTTCCTATATGCCCAAGATTTTACTCAAGCTTCTAATTTAATCCTTTTGATCATCCTAAAGGCAACTATTCGTATTTACATCTTACAGATGAAAAATAATTTGTGTTCAGAAGAAAGTAAGTTCACCCATTTAACAATGGACAGAGCCAAGCTTTGAACCCAGTGAAGACACAGACAGTGGAACTCCAAAGGAATGGCTTTGGGGCAAATCAGGACTGAGTCTGGAGATGGAACATGAGTTGGTTCTCTGTCCAGTCCCTGGGGTGTGTCCTGAAGAGTCATAAGGAATGGCTGTCAAGTGCAGTCTGTAGAGGGCAGATCCTCTCAATTCCCTGTTGCCGCTTTCACCAATTCTCTACCCAGTACCTGTGGCTCTTCCTCAGAGGCTCCAAAATACCTGGGAATTTAGCCCCCCACCCAGTGACCCTCAACCAGTGATTTACAGCTGCAGGGAGCTGAGAGAGGGGGTAGTTCCCAGCTCTTTTGCTGAAACCTGAGTGGCAGAATATCACACACAGTATTGGACTAATACTTTTAGAGATTTGATTCTTCAGGTGTCTTAAAGATATACAGGAGGGGTAAGACAGCGTGTGTTGTAAAGATGCTGGTCCTTCAGAGCAAGGACAATGAAGACTGAGAAGAAGAGTCTCTAAAAAGACAGCTTGGAGTATTTGGAAAATAAACCACCTGCTGTTCTTCTAGGAAGGCCTGCGTAACCAGGTGAGGGCACACATTCTTCTGAAATCCTACCATCTGCACTGCTCCGCACTCTAATAAATAACTCAGATTCAGTTATTTAATGTAAATGAAGTGACTTTGGGGGGCTGGCTTCTCAAACCAACAGAAAGGAACATCCCTCTTTCTTTTTCTCATTTCTTGAAAAAAAATCTTAGAAGCAGCATCCGAACTTACATTATTCAACAGGGGCCCTTGAGAATGTTTTCTTGAAACCATATTGCATAATCTGAAAGCCAACTCAGTTAAAGCTTTGCCTGCAATAGAAGGTAAGGCCTCTCCTCCACTTCCTTCACATTTCCCACCATGCAACTTTTGCAGATTCTTGCAAAGCATACACACTAAACAATTAGACACCACGTACACACACACACACACACACACACACACACACACACACACACCCCTTGTAAAACAAAATCCATGCAATGACTAGCTCAAAAACTTTCATTGACTTTTGTGTCATTGGACATGACTTTGGAGTATGAAATTTAATAATTCAACCACAATTGCTTAATCATCCCAGAAGAAACAATTATTTATCTTCGGAAGACTTCTCTTGCTGTATAAGTTGTACTAGTTGTTTACCTTTTGCTTATTTTAACCTATGTGTTTGGTAGATGTGGGTAGAGGGTATAGAATTCAGGTGAGTTTATATATTCTTTAGAAAATCAGGGCCGGCCCCGTGGCCGAGTGGTTAAGTTCGCACGTTCCGCTTCTGCAGCCCGGGGTTTCGCTGGTTCAGATCCTGGGCACGGACGTGGCACTGCTCATCAAGCCATGCTGAGGCGGCGTTCACATGCCACAACTAGAAGGACCTACAACTAGAATATACAACTATGTACTGTGGGGCTTTGGGGAGAAGAAGAAAAAAAATCAAACTAAAATAAACCTTTCCCAGCTTATGGTAACAGTTGATGTTTTCAAACTCCAGTTGTAGAAGGTTTGACTTTGAAGATGAAATGGTTCTTGGAAACTCTTGCTAAAATGAGTAGATAAATTATGTATTACCTTTTGTGCCAGAAACATAGCCAATGCATTTGCACAAAAAAAGCAATTGTGCTACTCTTAGATTCCTACAATATTATTATTATTGTATAATATTATTGTATAATATATTATTATTGTAATTTGGAGACTGGTCACAAAGGGTCATTCCTTTCAATAAACTTGAAATTCTTTAGAATGTGTTAACTCTGCTTTAAGTCACAAATGTTCTTCCTGTGTGTAAGAGGTTTATTATGGAATGAGCTGAGCAGTAATAAACCTTACTGGGCTCTAAACCTTTGATGACCGTGCACACAGAGGGAAGGAAGCCAACATTAATCGCCGCCTTAATTATGTCTGCATTTCAAAGGGGGGACATTTCTAGGGAACAGCGTGTAAATGGATGGTGAAACATACCTTTGAAGGGACTAGGAGAGCTGATGTTTTCCATAAACTCGGAGACTACTTAAATATGACTGCTGGTAAAAGGTATCGGCAGAGCTCCTAAATGAACGCTCTGGAGGAGAATCTGCTTCAGACTCACGTAAGTTGTTGGCAGAACTCAGTTCCATGCTGACATCTGAGGTCCTCATTCCCTTGTTGGCTATCGGATAGGGGTGATTCCTGGCTTCTAGAGGCCCCTTCATTCCCTGGCTCATGGCTCCTTCCATCTTCAAAGCCAGCAATGGCAGGTCATGTCCTTCTCAGGCCTCAGCGCTCTGACTTTCTTCTTCTGCATCTCCCTGAGCCCAGCTCGGAAGAGTTCTCTGCTTTTAAGGGCTCGTGTGATTAGTTTGAACCCACCCAGATAATCCAGGATAATCTCCGCATCTCAGCATCCTTTGTTGATCACATCTGTAACATCCCTTTTGCCTTGTAAAGTAACGTATTCCCAGGTTCCAGGGCTTAGGATGTGGACATCTTTAGAGGTCATTATTCTGCCTGTGACAAACCAGAATGTGTCTCATATGTATTAAAAAGTCTTCTTAAAGCCCCAGTGGTGAGTCAGAACGGCAGACTGTGAAAGGCCCCACACAGAACAGCGAAATAGCCAGCACGTACGCAAGTAGATGTTGGAAAGAGGTTTTCAGACTTGCAGTGGAGAGAAATGGTGACTTTCTTTTAAGCACACAGGTAAACACACCTTGTGTGTTTGTCTGTGTAGAGTATTTCTGTATATTGAAAGAATGCATGCTAATGATGCCAAGAAATGAATTTGACCACCTTACATCTGGTGTTTTATGAGGTGCCTGTTAATAATTGATGGCATTGGCTCTTGTTTATAGTGAAAATGCCTTCCAGGCTCTCTAGGGGTGCCCCTGAGCAGGTTATTTCCTAACATGCACTTCATTGAACAACAACAAGATAATAATTTTCTCAGTAAGATTGAGCCATATTTCCAGACAATTGAACATTCTTTTATGACCCTTGCATTGAAGAATTGGCTTAAAAATGTAGGTCCGCTTGGGGTCAGTGGAGTGTAATAAAGTTCTAAAATCGAATACACTCTGCTACTTTTGGAGAGACTAGCATTATTTCCGTTTTACAGAAAATACTACTCTTTCAATAAGCTATAAAGTTTTTTCCTTCAGTGTTACGTTGTGGAAGGCACTGCATGTGGCAACATAATGAATTTAAAGGCCATCCTTTGACTATAAGAACCACAGAAAATTCAAGATCAAACACCTGATCAGTAAGAGCAGGACCTGATCTGTAAGGGGAAAATTGGATGGTAAATTTCCACATACCTAGCTACATGGCTGTGTGCTAGAAACAAGAAAGCATTTTTATAACCCAAATTTGCAAATAGCATCCATTATTTTACGGAAGGGGTATTAGTAATATGAGTGAGGCAGATATTACCTCCTTGAGTAAAACATTTCATATAAATGGTTACAACACTTAGAGAAAACCTCTACATATTTAAACTTGTTTAAATTTGCTTTTTCACATTTAAGCTCAATAAAATTGAACGCCAAGTCTCCAGTTCTGCAAATGGCTATTTCAGAAGACAAGCTGTGATTTTCAGCTGAAGCAAGATTGGGTAAGAGGCCGAAGGTAAGAAAATCCTGCCTTCCAGCGCTGTCCCCAGTCTTCAGAGAGTCCGTGAAAGAGGATTTTACGGGACCAAAAATGATATTATTTACATTATGCAGCTTAAAAAAGTGCAACAATAGACTTTTTTTCTCCCGTTTCAAGAAATTTTAAGCAGATATTATTGTATTTCCATGGATAATGTGACTTTTGGTCCAGTAACAAAATTGCATACGCATCAGGGGTGCAATGATAAAAACAGTCAGCATCTGCTTTAGGGAATATGACTCCTGGATTCTTCAGATGAAAGATAATGAATCAATCTGGGCGCCCGTTTTATTGCATTTGAATATGTGATGCATATCTCTCGGAATTTAAACCTCTCAGTTCTGTGTGTGCTTTCTCTCTGCCAAGGGTTGGAAATGTACTTTCTTTGTAAGACTTTTTCAAGCCCTGAATTCTCAGGAGGATTGTTTCCTCTTACTTCCCCTCTAGGCAGGACCATCCTTTGTTACAGCAAACCTGGGTTCAAGTCCTGGGTCCTACTGCCCTTTACTCTTCTTTGTCTGAATGTCAGTCAAATTCAATTTTGTAATTGATGTTGAATGATGTCCTACAGATGTAGATAATGAGATCTCTTTCAAGTGTGAGTAACTGAATAGGCTACACTGGATTTGCCCTGGCCCACCCAGTGCTCTTCCCAAGGAAAGACCTGTCAGCCAGAGCTGCCCCCAGACTGTGGACCAGAGGGAAATCCCTAGTTTAGTGCAAAACCTAGGCAAATCAGCCCAAGTCCATCATGTGCACTAACCTCAGTGATGAACTTGCACAAAAAGAACGTCTGTTGCGACCAGGGATGGTGGAATGAAGCCTACAGAGATGGATGACTGAGAGAAACAGAGCTCAGGAGTTGGGCAACTGGGTGGTGGTGGTGCTTTTTCCTGAGACGTCATCCTGGAGGAGGAGCAAGTCATGAAGATGGTAAATGCAATTGGACACTGGGCTTGAAGGGTCTGTGACATGTTCACGTGCAGCTTTCCAATAAGTTGTTGGCTATATACGTCTGAAGGACAGCAGAGAGATCCACATGAAGAAGGCTATTAATGTCAGGGAGGACAGCTGAGAGACTACAAACTTGGGATTGGCATATTTTTTCCTATAAAAAGCTAGATAGTAAATATTTTAGGCTTTGTGGGCCTTGTGGTCTCTGTGGCAACCATTCAACTCTGCCATAGCAGCTTGAAAGCAGACATAGGAAATATGTCAATGAATGGGTGGTCATAGTGTTCCAATAAAACTTTATTGACAAAAACAACTGGGGGGCCAGATTTGGTCCATGGGCTCTAGTTTGCCAACCTCTGCTATAAACCATGAATCAAAGACATGGGACAGGTCTCTGAGAAACATGAGTACTTCAGACAGAGCATCCGAAAGCTTAGTGTAAAAGAATCTCCTGGGATCTTATTTCAATTGCAGAGATTTCCAGGCCCCAGGCCAGTTTCATGTGCAGGAGAACACATTGAGCAACTTGGATTTAGGGGATAGACGGTAAAAATGAGCATAAAGAAAACTAGGAGAGGGAGGCTTCCTGGAGGCCAGGCTAAAGGGGCTGTATGCAACACCCCTGCTAAATCAAGTGTGATTAGGATGAGTCCTTATTCACCGGCTGTAGCAACAAGTTTCAGACTAGCAGTGTGGGCAGAAACCTGCCCATGGTGGGTTGAGAAGCACAAGGGAAGTGAAAATGGAAAAGAGTGGCTATAGACAGCTTTTTAATGAAGGAGAGAGCAAAGGTTGTTTTTAATTGGAAGAAGAGGTTCCAGGGACATTTTTATTTGTTTTGACATAAGAGAGATACCATCATATTGAAATGCCGATGACAAGAAGCAGACAGGAGAGGTGAGAAATCCAGGAGAGAGAGGCTAATGATCAGAGCAAGGATGCTGAAGAAGCAGCTGTTTGGGGACTAGAGTTTCACGGGAGTCAGCATATTTATAAAAAGAGACAAAAAGAAGAGTGTCCAGTTACAGGTAAATTTAGAGGCAAGAAGATCAAGTGAGTCCACCTGAGGCTTCTGTTGCTTTCATCAGCAGGGCGTCACGTCGTCCGCTGAGGGTGCGTGGGGAGGCGTCGTGGCTGGCAGGCTTGGGGGAGTGAAGTTCCACTGTAGAAGGTGGGAGAAAGAAGCAGGCAGGAGAGCGGGAGGGTTTGCAAGCAGGACTCTGTGTCTAGACTCAAGTCCAGCTCCTCAGATGAGCCTTCATTATCCTCTCCTGGGTGGTTTTTTTCTTTCCTTCATTCTGTCGAAAAATATCTGTGTCCGTTGGGTGCCAGGCCAAAAGCTGAGGACGCAAGATCAACTGAGCTCCATCCATGCTCTCAGGGGATGTTTGATAAAGAATGCGTGGTGATGCCTGGTAGGAAGAGAGAACCCAGAGCTCTGCACAGAGAGGCGTACACACACAGAGGAGGATGGGGCACTCTTGTACACTTTGCACACACACCCTGCACACCAGCCAGGAGCCTTGCTGCTGTTCCCAGGTCCTCCCTGCTCTCCCTCTCCAGCTATTCAAAGTTGTATCCGTCTCGAGAAGCCTGATCCAGAACCTCACATCTTTCTTCTCCCATTACACACCTGTGTGTTGCACCTCAGTAAAGCACCCTTTGTACTTTCTAGTCCATCTTTTTGTCATGAGGGAGATGAGGCAAGAAATGCCTGAGAAGAACCTGATTCCAGAGCATGCAAAAACCAACAAAGAAAGCCATCAAAGCAAACTGCTTGTAAGTCATCATTCCTACATGACACTTGCTCCTCAGCAATGGATGATCTGGAATCTGTTCTGATGACAAAAAACAGGAAGAAGCATCAGAACAACTAGAGGCTCAATCTGTCCTGAAAATAATCACTTAATTCTCATATCCTCCTGTCAAAGAACATTCAACACTTACACTCAAAACAAGGATGTCAAATCAATTAAGTGAATTGATCACCCCATTCCAGGACTATGTTTCATGAATAATGGAGCTATATCTTAAATCAAAAGATCGTTTTCTATTCCAGACTCACAAGGTAAAACCATTATACATAATGGATCCAATTAATTGAATTATTACCTGTAAAGTTACCAGTAATGGCTTGCACAGAGTTAGCTATAATCACTGTCAGTGGGATTAATTGTACTGATTCTATGTTCCTTTTCCAAAGAAAGCTATATAACATTGCTTCTTGGGATTTTCAGCAAATGCAGGGGGAATCAGAGCTGTCCACTTGGCAGATTGCTCCAAACTCTGTCCTAGGCAATTATTCAAAAATTCACACACAACAGCTGAAGTTGATGTCCTTTACAGGTTGAAAAGAAGTGTCCAAAGTCATATTTTTATAAATCTTATACATCCATTAACCCCTTATTGAAGTTTTATTTCTTGTTATGAATCAATCTCAGTCAAGACTAGGAATCATTAAACTAAGTGAATTCCCGTCAGTTTGCAAACTCTTCCATAGCTTGTGGTGCCAGACTCTCCTTGACCATAAAGCTGAGAAAGGATGATGAGAAAGTTTGGTTTAGGAATGAACATTTCTTTCTAAAGTTTAAGAAGACAGAGCAAGGGGAGAGTAAAGAATGCTCCCTAAATCTATAAATCATAGTTGGTGCATGGCTGCAAGAACTATGCATTCTTATTTTTTTTTTTCCTGAGGAAGATTTGCCCTGAGCTAACATCTGTGCCAATCTTCCTCTATTTTTCTATGTGGGTCACCAGCACAGCATGGCCACCGAGTGGTGTAGGTCTGCATCCAGGAACAGAACCCAGGCCCCCAAAGCGGAGTGTGCCAAACTTAACCACTAGGCCAGGGGGCTGGCCCCAAGAACTATGCATTCTTAATACAGTACATTGCTGTAACAAGATCTGTAAAACCAAATTTCCCTGTTTATTATTCAACAAGTATTTATTGGGTACCAGCTGCATGCTTTGTACTGTTCTCCGTGTAGGAGATAGAACATTGACACAGAGAGACACAGTTCCTCCTTCATATTATAGTGTGTGTCTGGGGGGTAGGCGGAGTGTGCTGGGGGGAGCGAGCTTGAAGGTAAGGGGAGCTACGCGGGGCTCTCTGCTCCCTGTTGTCTCATGGCCCCCGCTAATTGCTTCTCTGATTCTCTGTATGGTGGTGTGGGCTGTGAACTGCCACCCAGCTCCATCCAGCTCATTCTAAATTGATCTCCCTCAATATTCATCTGGTTTTGTTGCAAGCACTTGACTGTATATTTTTATTTTTTACTTTTTTAACCACTTCTTGATTTTATTTCCCCTACGGATTGCTGATTTTGCTGTTGGGGTGTTAAGTTTAATTTATCTGCTCAGCCCACTTTCTTCTAAGAATAGGATCCCACCTTCCTTTCAGAATTCCTCCCCGGTTAGCTCCACATGGAAAGGGCTGTAACACACGTGTCTATACCATTCACTGCAGGAGGCCTGTGGCCTGAACCTGGCCATTAGTGGAGCCCGGCACTCTGGCCACAGTTGTAGTTCAGGGATGGGTATATAACCCCAATCGGGCCCATCTGAAGTCTCTGCTTTCCATCCGCAAGAGGAAGAAAATTGCTAGTGTCTTCAGGTTCGTGGTGCTGGGAACATTTGACACCATTTCTCCCAGCCACTGGGGGCACATCTGAGTAAGGCAGGAGGGATGAGGACAGCACAGTTCAATAGTGCCTCCTATGAGAGAACATCTGTGTTACACACTAGATAGCCTGTAATCTGCACCCATAGCAGTTACTTTTGTCTGATAGCCTGCCTCATTTTTATAACACTTAGCAGCAATATCTGAAATTACATTATTATTAGTTTTCTCCTTCTTTATTAGACCTTTTCTCCCACTGGAAGGTAAGCCCTATGATATCAGGGGTCTTGTTCAGTTTTCTTTTTTTCTCCACTTAACCTTGACACTGAAAACTGTGTGTGGTTCTTTGCATGAACTCAAGATATTTTTAAGGAAGGAAAGAAGGAATTCTTGAGTCAGTTCCATGATGTTTTATTTTCCATACTTTATTATCGTAATATTAAAAGTAGATTTACTTTAACGTATGGTAAGTTTACTACCCTTATTCATTGCTGGTGGGAATGTGCAATGGTACAATCACTTTGGGAAACTCTTACTTTCTAATAAAGTTAATAAGTTTCCATGGGACCCAGAAATTCCGCTTGTACATATAGAGCCAAAAGAAATGAGTGTTAATATTTACAAAAAGACTTAGGAAAGACGTTCATAACAGATTCATTCATAACAGCCTCAGACTGGAAAAGACCCAAATGTCCATTAACAAGAGAATTTATAAACACCTTTTGGTATATGCACACAGTGGAATACCATTCAGCCATAAGAAGAACAAACTACAGAGAAACTCAACCACAGGGCTGAATCTCAAAGTCCTTATGTGGAACGCAAGAAGACAGACGTACAAGTTACTCTATGATTCCATTTGCATGGAGTTCGAGAGTAGGAAGACCTAATCAATGGTGATAGAGGTCAGAACTGGTCAACTTGGAGGTGAGAATAGGATGGGGGGACACCAACTGGGAGGGGCAAGAGGAAACTTTCTAAAGCATCAAAATGTCCTCTTTTTTGCTCTGGGTGGTGGTTATATGGTTATTTACAAATGTAAAAAGTCATGAAGCTCTAGACTGTAGCCACGGGCCCTCTAGGAGCAGTTCAAACTGACCCCATCTTATCAACAGAAGGTTTTTTGGGGCAAGCTGAAAACTTAGGATGGTGATGTTGGAATTCCCCACGGGGTCTTCTTAGCCCTACTGAGCCACCATCCTTTCTGAAGCCTCAGAATGTTATCTGGAAAGTGGTAAATATTTAGGTATCACGTGCCAAGTGATTTAAATACATAAGCTCTAATTCTCAGGACATCCCTGAATGTTGGATTCTATTTTCTCCATGAGCATTTTCTAAGGAAGAATTTGCCCTGGATCATCCAGTTGAAGGGGAATAATGCCAGATTCTAGCGCATGAGGCTTTCCCCCCAAAGCCAGAGAGAGAGAGAGAGAGAGCATCCATTTTAAATCACAGCTCACAAGTGAGAACATACTGCCCCATATAACGTGCAGGAATGTTGCATCTGTGGCGCTCAGTAAGGAGCCTGAGCCGTGGAGGCACCAGAAGAAAGGTAATTTACTTCACCCTATTGTCTAGAATAGACATGCCCTAGACCATGAGTTTTCCTTTGTCTGATTTTGGTAGTCAAATATTTATGTACAAACTGGTCAAATTAAAGGAAACATCTAGAAGCGGACGCATCAACTGCTCAACAGTCCTTTTTCCTGTATGGATGAGTCCCCTTTCAGTATGACCTGTTGTAGCAACAGTCATTCTCCTTTTTTTTTAAATTGTTGTAAAATATATACAAAGCAGAATATGACATTTTAACCGTTTTGAAGTGTACAATTCAATGACATTGATTATTTCAGGCTGTTGTGCAACCATCACCATTGTTTCTAGAACCTTCCCATTGCCCCACACAGAAACTCTGTGCCCATTAAGCAGTGACACCCTGCTCTCCCACTTCCCCAGCCCCTGATAACCTCTAATTGACTTCCCGTCTTTATGAAGAACAGCAGTCCTTCTTGATGTGGTTTATAGGGGATACTCGTGTCTTAGAAGTAAAGATTTCACTTTAATGCCCCAGGTTCAAGATACTAAAATTAGGGTCTTACTCTTCCCCTCTCTGTTGCCATAGACATTTTGACAAATAACTGAATACTATGTCATAAAACACTAACATTTCCAGGGGAGAAATATTTATTTCCCCAGTAGAGAATCACTGCTCCTTCAATTAACAGTGTGAGTGTGTGTATATATATAGTGGAATAAATCATCTTTGATTTAGAGATCTTTTATCAAATTATTTGCTATATAAAAATACATTAGTAGAAAAACCATTTCTTTGCCAAAGTCTAACATTACAGATAATGATGGACAATAAGACACCCACCCAGTCGTCGGTACTAAGCTACAAATAAGCAGTGTTCTCTGTTCCGTAGCAAGCGTGCAGCAGGAAGACCTCATGATCCTCATCTTGCATAGCAAGAGGAGCAGGCGTCACCCTGCTATCTTCAGCTGCTCCTCTCTTAAACTGTATGGCATCTCACAAAGAAGCAGAGGTAAGATTGCAAAAAAAATCAAGCTCACTTCTTGGAAGTCCATAATCTATTTCCAGTTTTTAAAGGTGTAACAATTTAACTGTTTTTTACCTGAGACGGAGTCCTGCTGTCAGATTCAAAGCTAAGGGCCATAATCTCATGAGGAAGGAGGGTAGCCTCATTAAAGCCAATCTCTCCCTCTGCTTTCAAGATTTCCTTCTTTAGACAGTTTGCACTGCATATTAATAATGCCGTTTGGGGTTTCCCGTTTTCCTCTAGTATCAGACTACCTCTTTTTATTGTAGCCTTACAATGGTAGAAGGTCTGGCTGTGCTGACTTGCCCCAGGGAGCAAGGAGATTGATCTATAAAGTAGGGTTGATTTCTCTATGTTCTGAGAAATACTGTCGGTGATTTTTTTCTCTCAGTGTTATCACTGTCATTTTCATCTTTTTATCAACTTATCACAACTGTTGTTTTGTGTAAAGAAGCCAAGCTGTCAGCTTCTTCTGATCTGTTAGTTTAAATAGGAAAAGGTCTTTCTAATATTCCAAAACTCTGTTCACGCTTGTACCCTTGGCTAATTTAAAACTTTATATTATTGCAGTTGAATGTGACTAGTTATTGCATCAAATCTCAATAATGACTTTAAATTTAAGTCGTCTTCTTCTTCTCCCCACCTCTGTCCTTCTTGCTAGTAATGCCTCAGGAGGTCACCTCAAATGGGGAGCTTAATTTGCTGGGTTTCCTATTTAATCAAAGCAACTGAATGAGAATTGAATTCAGGCCTCTAGAGACAAGAGTTTATTCACCCTTTAAAAGAAAAGCCTTTCCTTTTAAGGACGGAAAGGCATACTCAGTATTTCCCATAGTGTGTGCAGGGTTACTCTCTGTGGAAATAGGAAGTGAGAATAGGGATATATAATCCCCAGTGGGACACTAAATTACAGGAGTGAGTTATGATGGGCAATATGTATCTATTTTACAGACCTTCAAAATGGTTATCTTATATCGTCTGTACTCCTTCTGGTTTCAGAGTATGGATTGGTTTCTAGAAATGCAAAGTGCTTTGAAATTTTCATGAAAGCAGCTGTACCATGGGGGTAGGTGTTCTGGGGGAGAGGATAGGATTCCTTTTGTTGGGGAGGAAGAGAATTCCTCTACCCTCTCTAGGTCCTTCTGGCTGGGCTATGAGTTAAATTCATGTGAGACAGAATAACAGGAAAAAATCAAACAAAACTTTATAACATGTGTACATGGGAGAGACCCAGGAAAACTGGGTAACTTACCGAAATGGCTGAGCTGCCAGCTTAAATAGCATCTTTAGCTAAAGACAAAGGAGGGTGTTGGGGGTGGGGGGAGTCAGTTATGGGAGATTACCAGAAAAGCACAGTAAACAAGAGTAAGGTTATTATGCAGATTTAATTGCTTGCCTTCCACATTGTTAAGAGTTTCTAGAGATAAGGTCATCCCCCTTTCTTCCTGGTACAGAGAGGGAGACACCTTTACAGATGGAGATTTCCCTTACAGATGTAAATGTCTCTTTCAAAGGATAAATTCTACTTTTCAGAGCTTCTCTATGTCTGCAGTTTTTAAACGTAACCAGCCCCAAATAATCCTTATGTCAAAGAGGCACATTTTAGGGTGGCCAATTCTGATCCCCTGCAGTTTCCATGAGCATTTGATGTTGCCTGATACTGTTCTCCGATAATGAAACACTGCTTGGAGGGCCAAGTGATAAGTGAGGCAAGGATGTCGCTTATTAGCACTAACGGCTGAAATCAACCTGGTTTGGGAAGAATAGCATCACCTGTAATGAAAATTGGACTTCGTTCAGAAAGGAAGGCTGAAAATGAATCGTTATTGTTAAATAGGGTTTGCGAAGCAATGAAAATATGACCCTTTCATGAAGGAAAGTGTTTTCCAAGGTCCCTCTCTTTGACCACATCGGAATTCAGAGCTTAGTGACAGATAAGAACCTGCATGGATGGAATTCTCCTTATAATCTTCCTATGGAATACTATTGGTATTAAGGCATGATGGGAATTAGGTGGAGCATGCCGGCTTCTGAGAGACCACTGGGGAGCAGAACCTAGTCTCAGCTGCACATGATGGTGAAGGGCTTTTCAAGTGCAATTAGAAGCTCTGTTGGATTATATTCGGTAGAACAACAAAATGTGTAATACTTCACAAAACTGGAACCCATCTGCAGTCCCATCATTGTCAAAGATGTGACATCATAGCATGTCCATTGTCATCGACATCCACCCAAGGAAAGATGGGTAGATGGTGGGAATCTTCTCACCTCTGACCAGAGGCAGATAAAAAGAAGAGATGGGAATTGGTGCTGCTTATCACTTTTCTTTTTTAACTCATCATACCCACATAAGCAATCTCTCCTCCTCCATGTTTTAATGCCTGGTATAAAACATGCCCAAGCAATTTTAAACATGCTTGCATTTCAAATGAAGATTTGATGCGAAGGAGGCAGCTTTCCAGGAAGAAGAAGCGCAGGAAACCTGAGTATGAATGGCTTGCTCAGGGAACCATGAGGTGTCTGTCATAGCTGGAGCCCCAGGTTTGGAAAGGGGAGTGGCTCTATATGGAATAAAATTGTGGGATATGATCAGAATTTGAATTTTCCTAGGGTTCATCCATTTTATTCAGTAGGAAGCCATTATATCATATGTGGGAAGAACCTAGATTTACTGAGCCAATTAGAGACTAGGGATATAATTCAGGCAAGACATAATCCATGTCTACAGTAGAGTATGAGAACTGTTTGGGGGACAAAGACACTGTGTGGATAAACATTTTGGAAATAGAATCAACCAGACCATGTAACCTGTGATGCATGGTCTGGAGCAGAGGGAGGGGTCCAAGTTGACAGAAGTTTCTTTCTTACTCCAGAATATTTTTACCCTTTGTTTACCTCTATATCTGTTACCGAAAGTTCAGTCTTCGTACTCGGTGCCTATCTAAACAATGAGAACAGAGTTTTGGGTGAAAAGGAAAAAATCAGCTTTTATTTTCTTTGCCAGGCAAAGGGACCATGCAGCAGGCTAGTGCCTTAAGCACTGCTGACTCCCCGTTCAGAAGTGGGAAAGTGCTTTAAGGTTTGCTGCTTGTAGGGAGGGGGAGCCTGTGACCTTGCGTTCATGCTCTCCCATCAGTCTGCATTTAGCCTTGTGAGGCTGCTTGCGGAAGTGGGGATGGTGAGATAAGGGAGTTTGCAGGTGGATGTCCTTGGTTGTCTGCCTCTGTGATGGATGGTGGATTCTGGCTCCAGGAAGCTGAGGAGTTGGGGTCTGGGAAGCTCCAGCTTCTTGATATTCTCTGGACATCAATTTCCCTGTAATAAACTTCAAGGACCTGTGATCAGCCACAACTTTAGTGTGAGCCCAGCATGAGGCCACCTGGGCTTTAAGAATTTATAACTTCTATTTCATTGTAAAGTTCAGGGAGTCAAAGTTTAAGGAAACAGATATTTACATATGAGTGTAACTAAAGAAGCAGGAAAAGGAGATGAGTGCTTTTGGTTTTAACCCCATATATGCTGGGTGTAATGTTGGGGAACCAATATTGGGGCTGGTATTAATTTAAAGTCTGTAACATATCTACACCACCCCTAGAAACCCAGGTTAATTACTGTGAAAAGACCAGGAGATTGAGGTCACCAGCAGCCAATGGTTTGCATTTCTGCTCAGATTTTGTTGAGAAAATACTGTTTACAGTTATGCCAAAATCTTAGCCCAGTGCAATAATGTCCCCTGAACGAATGGAAGATTTTTAATGGGGGTGGAGAAGGGATCTTGCATAAAACAGGGCAAAAAGGAGTTCAGGTTTTGATTACAGAATTCATCACAGAAGCCCTTGATGATTATTGACAGCCAGGGCACCTTTTCACCTAGAAGGTAGACATATTGTTGCTGCAGCATACAACGTATTTATTCAACTCTGAAAAGAAACGAGGTCTCAATTGTCCTCAAGAGTATAGGATTCGATATGGTCTTTTCTAGGAAGGCCAGAAGACGCACAGTAGGATACAAGTTATGGTACAGAGGCCAGGTTCCTAAGACACAGGGAAACTATAAGAAAATGAAAATAAAACACTTAACTTGGTAAAATCTAGAAAATGGTTGATTTATGATAAGATTATGAAGGTATTTTACACACATATGTATGTGTGTATACATATATGTATATGTATATATATAATTTGTAAATGCATATTCTAGAATTGTAATTCTTTTTGGAATTTTAAATATCTTTAAAGAAGAGCATGTTATCTTTTTGTTTCTTCACATGGCACATGTTTCTTTATATTTGTTTTTCCTTTAAATGCTTGGGGAACTTGGTGTAAAGTTCTATGGTTTAATTAGCACTACGAATTAACATACAGTTTCGTTCTCTTGTCACATTCGTCATCAGTTTTGTTCTTCTAGTCTTCATGGGTTACCAGGATGTGAGCACGAGGGACTGTTTTCCATGGAGTGAAATATTTGGTCACATATGATTAAGAATTTAGAAATTGGGGGCCGGCCTGGTGGTGCAGCGGTTAAGTTTGCACGTTCTGCTTCTCGGCGGCCCAGGGTTTGCTGGTTCAGATCCCAGGTGCGGACATGGCACCACTTGGTAAAAAGCCATGCTGTGGTAGGCGTCCCACGTATAAAGTATAGGAAGATGGGCATGGATGTTAGCTCAGGGCCAGTCTTCCTTAGCAAAAAGAGGAGGATTGGCAGTAGTTAGCTCAGGGCTAATCTTCCTCAAAAAAAAAAAAAAGAATTTAGAAATTGATTTTTAAATTCTAATATCCTGTGTTCTTTAGCTGTAGAAAAGCTTTATCATTTGTAGTTACCTTATTCTAATGAAAAATATACATGCCAAAATATTTTGGAGAAATTACAGTATTAGTTTTATCCTGAGCAGTTAAGCTTACTGTGTTAAGTGCAGTAAAATGTGGTTTCTGTAGCTTCTTAACTAATATGCCTAAAGAGATTTGGGATACTTTATAGGACACATTTTCAGAAGAAATGTTGAATTCAAAAGGTTTGAAAATATCAAACAAATTGAGGGAAAAAAATCATACAACCCCATAGCTAAATAAATTGACTTAAAAATACCACTCTATAAGGTGCAAATTTAATTTTTAGAAAAGCAAAAGAAAAGTAATTACCTAATAAAAACGTGAGAAAAATTTCCCCCGACACTTATGAATCATTGTCGAAAGCAGGGCTCTTAACCGGGGCTGGGGAAGGGTCTTCAGGGAGATTTTGGCCCCTTGAAATTATATGCAAATGTTGTATGTGTATGTTTTAGAGAAAGGTCCATGCTTAGATGGACGTTAAAGACTATTCAATATGTACTTTCTTTCTGGCTCTGTCTCCCCCTCACCTAGCCCTGTGTTTGGAATATACTAGAATTCAATAATGCCATTGTTGAATAATGGATGGAATGTCTAAAAGTGGAAATCATAGAAACAGTCCAAGTCTATAAGTGAACAGAGAATTATCTTATTAACTGAAGAAGAGCTTCAGCAAGAGGGGAGGTCATTTGGGCTGGAGAATTTGCAGGGAACCAGGTAGAAACTAAAGCAACAGGGCATTTTTAATAATGCACATATTGTAAGTTTATAACTCGGTGAATTTCACTGCTGTGAACTTGCAGACACAGCCACCCACCACTCAGATAAGCCTCAGATCATCCCCACGCACACAGACCCTCCCTCAGGCTCACTCCGTGTCACTGCCTCCCTCCCTCCTCACAGGCAACCTTGAAATTGACTTGCCGTTGTTAGTGACTTTTGTCTGTTTTGAACCTTGCCTACGTAGAATCCTACAGTGTGTTCTTTTTGTGCCTGTCTCCTATTATCAGGTGCTAAGTTTGTGAGATTCTTCCATGTAATTGCATGTAGCAGGAGTTCCTTCATTTTTATGACTGTATTATAGTCTATTGTTTTAATTATACCACCATTTATTTATCCATTCTGCTGTTGTTACACGTTTGGGTGATTTCCCTTTTTTTCTCTATGACAAATGGTGCTGATCTGAATATTTATTTATTTCTTTATTTATTCATTTATTTATTCATTCATTCATTCATTATTGAAGTGAAATTCCCATAGCATAAAATTAATCATTTTGAACTGTACAATTCGGTGGCATTTTGTGCATTCACAACAGTGTGCAACCATCACCTCTATCTAGTTCTAAAGCATTTTATTCACCCCCAAATGCTCTGAATATTCTTGTTTGCATTTTTGGTAGATGTGTGTATGGATTTCTATTGTGTATGTGCGCAAGAGTGTAATTTTCTGAGTCATAGCTATGTACATATTTGAAAAAAGACTATAATGATGTAGCCTAGATATTTTATAGGACAACACTGTTTGGGTTTAAAAATAGTATTGTTCTTTGTAGACAATTTGGAAAGTTCATAAAGTCAAGTAGGGAATAAAAATCATCCATAATGCTCACATCCAGAGGGAGCCACTATTAGTATTTCAGGGTATCCTAGCTAATTTTCATATGTGCACATTTCACTTGCTGCTTTTAAATCATTTCACTTTTACTTAGTAGTGAATTGTGTTTTATAGCTATTCCTTTAGAAATTTTTTTTTGAGGAAGATTAACCCTGAGCTAACATCTGCCACCAATCCTCCTCTTTTTGCTGAGGAAGACTGGCCCTGAGCTAACATCCATGCCCATCTTCCTCTACTTTATATGTGGGACACCTGCCACAGCATGGCTTGACAAATGGCGCATAAGTCTGCACTCGGGGTCTGAACTGGCGAACCCTGGGCTGCCAAAGTGGAACATGCAAACTTAACCGCTGTGCTGCTGAGCTGGCCCCAGAAATTTCTTGCTGACGAAGATTGGCCCTGAGCTAAAATCCATTGCCAATCTGCCTCTTTTTGCTTAAGGAAGATTGTTCCTGAGCTAACATCTGTGGCCAATCTTCCTCTTTTTGCTTGAGGAAGATTGTCACTGAATTAACATCTGTGGCAATCTTCCTCTATTTTATATGTGGGATGCCACCACAGCATGGCTTGATGAGTGGTGCATAGGTCTGTGCCTGAGATGCAAACCCCCAAACCCCGGGTTGCCGAAGTGGAGTGCATGAACTTAACTGCTACGGCATTGGGCCGGCCCCTAGAAAATATTTTTGATGCTTGAATAGTTATTCCATCATACGTATCTATCATGGTTTAGTTTGCTATTTTTGGACTTGGAGGTCATTTCTAATTTTTCATTGTTTTAAATATCAGTGATGCACACCAATGGGCATTCATGTTTGTGACTGTACATGATGTATATAATCATTTTCTATGAAGGGTATTAGCAGTCTTGAGGTGTTTGGTATATCTTTCCACATTGCCCCCTAGGAGAATCTATCAGTTTGCGTCTGGTATGAGCAGTGTATGGAACCTGTGAATCACCATTTCTCCACACTTTGACTCATGCTGCTGGTCTAATTAAAATTCTTTGGCAATTCAGTTAGCATAGGTCATACTGGGAAGTATTTGTGTCCTAAAATACACCAGCTAGATTGTTTACACAGAAATGCATCACTTTCCAGTAGTAGAGATGAAAATAAGAAGTTTAAAAAATATTAGAATGGTTCAAAAGAAATATCATGCCAAACTCTAGGCAGTGTAAATGTTTATCAGCCCAGTGGTAAATATAATGTTCTAGAATTGCCCCCATTCTCATCTAAAACATTTACCAGCGTTTTACCGTTGATACAAATATTCCTACTGTGCCCAGAGCCCGGTAGGTATTATTTAAAATGCGACACACCATCCCTGCCCTCAAAGAGTGTACCGTTTAGTAGAGAAATCTTATCTAAGGCCATAAAAAGTTAAACAGCATTACAGGAAATAAATAAGAGTTCAGGACAACAGTAGAAGCATCTTCACGAGGCATTCGATGATAATAATCTGAGTTTCAAAGACGGAAGACCGTTATGACAAAGGAGGTGCAATTTCAACAGATCTGAAGGGAAGGAAGGATTGGACTGTTTAAGTGAGGGAGCTATTCGAGGAGTTTAGAAAAGTGTGAACAACACCCCAAAGGAGAAAAACTCAAGACTTTATTTTCTGCTTTATTGAGGTATAATTGACAAAATTGTGAAGTATTTAAAGTGTACAATGTGATAATTTGATATATGTACACATTATGAAAGGATTCGCCCCATCAAGTTAATTAACACATCCATCACCTCACATCTTTCCTTCCTTCCTTCCCTTCTTCCTTCTTCCCTCCCTCCCTGTCTTTCTCTCAGTTCTTTCTTTTTGGAGAGAAGACAAGTTTTACTTTCTTAGCAAACTTCAGTTACACAATACAGTGTTATCAACTACAGGCACCGTGTTGTAAATTAGGTCCTCAGACTTTATTCATCTTACAGCTGAAAGTTTGCACCCTTTTTCCAACCTCTCCCTGTTTCCCCAGCTCCCCAGCCCCTGGCAACCACTTTTCTACTCTCTGTTTCTGTGAGCTTAACTTTTTTAGATTCCACATATAAATGATAGTATGCAGTATTTGTTTTTCTCTGTCTGGCTTATTTCACTTAGCATAATGCCCTCCACGTTCATCCATATTGTCACAAATGACAATTTCCTTCTTTTTTAAGACTGAATAATTCAAGATGATAAATAAATGACAAGCAATAGGATATATTGGAGTATATGAGGAAGACATTTGGGTTAAAATTAACTCGGCCTGACCTTGTTTTTCCAAAAGGGCCTGACGTGGCATGCATTGTATGTTTGCTTTCAATATTTACTATGTCCCAAAGACAAGAATGATGCCCCTAAAGATAGAGAAGTAACTTCCCCCATATTGGCATTTCTTTAAGGATAAGCATCTCTTCCTGGGAACGAAGGATTAGTTACTTTACCTGCTGTACTCACCTGTGACCACCGACCTGCTGACCACTGATCTGTTGTGCCAGCTAAGCATCTCCTGACAGTAGTAAAAGAGATATTCCTGTCATATGTGATGGATGCTCTTTGTTCCAAGACGGTATATAACCTCTCTGTACACCCTAATTCTTTGGTGCCCTTCCTTCCTTGGGGAAGGAAGGCCCTGAGCTAGTCCTCAGATCTGGCTCATAATAAATTCACCCCAATTTTGATTTATAGATTCATTATGGATTATTTGTGTCGACAAAGACATTTTAGAAAAGTGCAATTAAACCTTTGTTCCCTTGGACCCAAGGATTGACTTGTTTTAAAGTTTAAATTCTGGGAGTTGAAGATGGGTTAGGAAGAGAAGGAACACATTGGAGCTAAGAGCACTGATGTCAGTGTGAATTAGTTTCTGAGCTTGTTTTTCTCCTGTGGGCCAGATCTCAGGTGATTGTGAGAAGGAGAATTGAAAGGAAAGGGGAGATGAGATGCAGAGGGAAGGAAACTGTTGAAGCATATTGTAGTTGGGTGATAGCAACGGTAGATGCCATGGACAGAAAAGTAGCCATTCGAGAAGGTAATGTGCAAGAGTCTGGAAGAAAGGTAACAATGCAAAGACAAAAGTGTACATGTACCTTTTCCTGATTTAATAATTTTGCCTTGTGCTTTCCATGGTCATCATCATGCTTGCCCCTGAAAAGGTTTACTGGTGAAGAGTACAGAAGGAAGGTACTATGCCATATATTTCTAGGTCCTTGCAAATTTGCATGTGCACACCTATTAGGGAAATTATGGTAGAGCATCAACTATATTTGCATATGTATTTCTGCATGTGTACAGAAACTGAGGAGATTATGAAAACACATCAAAGAACAGGCACCAGAGAGTTCAAAATGCTACTTCTCTCTCTGCCCTCCTCCTCCAAAAAGCTTTATTGGTCATCTTTAGGGCACCAACTATTTACCCCGAAAATGCATCAATGGTAGAAGAATATCACACACTTATTCTGCCTTTCTGTCTGGATTTTACTCCACAATAACCGGATAGTCAGTGATGGAAAGCTACTCTTTGCAGAGGATCACATGAATAAATGAAGGAAGAATATTGGAATTCGAATATCATGCTCTGCCAGCCCTAATGAGGTCATAGATCAAGGCAATGCCCATAGGCGGCTGCAGAAATCTTTAGGTGAAAGGTGAGTGGGGAGTTTTCAAATGGTCCCAGCAGGCTGACCTCTCCAGAATCCAGGTCAATCTTATCAATATTAGAAGGACCTCCTTCTGGGATGCAGTAGGAAATACTTAACACTACCATGGAAGTATTCTTGCCAAAAATGTTGACCCTGAATCCAATCAAATTTCTAAAGCTAATCAGCACATTATATAAAAATGCATGCAATAAAGGAGCATATTAAAAATGACCACAAGAATACAACCTACAACACTTAGAATGCGGGAATTGTGTAGGAAAAATGCCTTAGATTCTTAAAGAAATAAATGACACAAGAAAAAAAAAGATTGGGAAGCTGTTATAGATTAAAAGAAATTTAGGTGATGTATCAATCATAGGAATCCTGATTCAAACAAATTAATTGCGAAAACTTTGTCTTTTTGCAGACAGAAAAGAAAAATGAACATGGCAGGTGTTAAATGATACTGAAGAATAATTGTTCATTTTATTTGATGTGATATCTGTATTGTGGTTAAGTTTTTCAAAAGCCCTTATTAATTAGAGATCCACAGTGAAGAAGTTACAGTACAGGAATGATGATGTCTTGCCCAGCCATCCCAGTTTGCCTGGAACGAGCGGATTCCTGAGATATGGGGCCTTCTTTCAGTGCTAAGATCGCGATGGTCCAGGGAAATAGGAACAGTGGGTCCCTTGATATGAGATGTGCTTTAAAATGCTCCACTAAAGCAAAAGCAGATGCACGGGACCTATGAAAACTGCTGAGGGTGAGTGAAAATGGGCAATGAATACCTAGAGGTTGATTGCCCTATTCTTCTATTTTGGGCTATGTTTGAGAATTTCCATAGTAATACAAAAATAATAAAATAGTAAAAGTAATAAAATAAAAAATGATCTCCACTTGTAATAGTGTTTCTAAATTCTGAGGATGTCTTTTCTCCATGTTGTCCTCATCCGGGCCAGCAAGGAGTCAAAATAAAAAGTCATCTCAGGGAATTTGTGGGTGTGGTGAAAGACACTCAAAGTTTGGGTTATGATAAGAACTTTGGGCAAAGATGCATAAAACTGAGATTTCCTTCTAGCTGGACCGTATGTATTCAAACCCACTGGGCGCACCATGCCAAGGATTTATTTACCAGCTAGACAATGGCAAACTCAGCAAAGAATTTATTTACAGAGAACATTATTTGTATCTGAGGCTTGTGTGAGTTCTTGCTGGAAATACAGGGCCAATGTGCTTGTACAGCATCTTTCTCGAAGGAGTGCTATCCGCAGCAAATTAATTCTGTGTTGCTAAACCTAAGGTATGCAGCGAACAGATATTTCTGAGAAGTTAAATTGGAGCTTTTGAGTTCAAATGGCAGTTTAATGGCACAAGGGCAAATTTGGAAAGGAAACAGAAACCCCGTCACGTAATCTAATATTTGACAAGTTTCAGACAAACATTTCAACAACTTTCAGGTCAGCGTTTGACAAGTGTTTAGATGATTCATTCTGAAGGAGGCAGCCAAATGCCAGGTTACCTGTCTAAAGTTAAAGAGGGAAAATGAAATGGTGTCAGGAGAGCACCATCAGCCCCAAATATTTTCACTTTCTCATTGGATACAAGTTGACACTGTATTGATTTCAAGAAATCCTTTAGGCTTACTTAAATAAAGAGAATGTGAAAAAAAGCAAAGATGCCTGAAAACGACCCACAGGAGTCGGGGAGGGAAGTGGGCAGGAGCAATTGCTGCCTGCTCCCGGCTGCAAAGCTGCCGTGGGGCCAGCACAGGATGCTGTGTCCATACTCCGTGTTTGCAGACCTCCCTACTCCTAAGGCCGCTCCACCCACGCATGCTTGTGGGTGACAGTGCTCAACTGCAGGAGTGGAAGGGACTCGTGGGGCCACTGGTCTCTTCAGACCAATCTTCTTGGGATTCGGTCATTCTAGCTCACTTGGTGGCTGTGTGTGTTCATGTGCATGGGATAGATATATAGGTGTCCATCGGAAAACCTACACACTAACCAGGACACCACGTCCAATTCAGGTGCGGGAAACCGCAAAACATGACATCAGAACAAAACCATAGTGATCTGAGCTTTTTATTTGAAACTAGCTTTTTATTTGAAGCTGCCAACAGTGCCCTGGGGGAGGAAGTGCTGGGATTCCAGGTCACTTATTGGAAGCAGCCCCCTCTGCTCTATTGTGCTGACTATGGACTCCTTGAGAGTCCGATGAATGGGGTAAAATATGACCCTTTGTCCATGGTGGCATGCGGGTGAGAGCAGCTGGGTTTTGGCTTCTGGGAGCTCTGCATTTAATAGAAAATATCATTGGTTCAAAAAGCGCAGGAAGCAAGCTCTGCCTTCTGAAAAGGCCGATTTCGGGGTTTAAATATCCACAGCGCCATCACCAGGGCAATCTAGGATGTGCATGATTCCTAGAGCCAGTGCCAACAACTGGGAAGATTGCGGGGAGGAAGCACCGAACCTAGCATCATCATCATCATCATTAAGACTGAGAGAAATCAGTATTTGGAGGCTCAATGCCAGAACTGCAAATCAACAAAAACCCCAGACCAGCTCTGTCTAAATGACCTGAGAGCTGCTCTGAGTGCAGTGAGAGGGTGCAGGCTGGGAGCCTGAGTAGGGTGGAGAAGCCCAGAAGAGCAGAGTGGGTGGCCGTGGACTATGGGGCGCTCGCTGGGGGCCGCCTGACTGCTGTGGGGGCTGGGCTTGGCTTTGCTCGTTGCACACGATCAGCCCTACCTCTCAGCAGCCTTCTCCAAAACTTCTCTGCTCAACTGGCGTTTGTGTTTCCTCAAAAAAGGGAAAAATGTCCGAGAGCAGCACGGAGGATGAGCCAGTGCCTGGGGGAATTGTGAACAGACAGACCTTTGCTGCAATCCCAGGGACTCGCCCTTTATTTGCTTTGTGACCTAAGTTGCAAAACCTCCTGGTCACCTCCTCAGTTTTTGCATGGTAAAATGAGGACAATAGAATAAAAATTGCAAGTTCATTTTGTAGACTAAATGAGACACGTAAAGCATGGACATTTATATGCTAAAATTTGGTTCCTTTCTCTTTTATTCAGTAGTTAATAATAGTGCATAATAAAATCTGATCGTGATGGGAGAGATCATGGGTACAAAACTGACTGAAAAAAGATATAATTGGCTTGATATTCCATTTGATGGTGCTGTAAAGTATAGAAAGAGGCTCAGAAGCTAAAAATGCCCTAATCTCCTTCGGGTCAGCCTTTCTATTGGAGGATTCATACACCATATCCCGATTTTATGGAGGATCCTAATTAACAAGCAATAATAGCTCAACTAATCAATGATGATGATGATGATGATGATGATTGTTTTAATGAACACCTACAGTGTGATACGTGCCCATTAGGCAATTTCACACTGGCTTTCTCTTTTACTCTTGAAAACCAGGTGGGTGAAATTATACCTGTTTTCAGAGAGGAAGCAACTGAATGAGGCACTGAGAGATTTTTTTTTAAATGTCTACGTAGTTCACACAACTTGGAAGGAGCAGCCCGGGAGGTCTGGCTGGCTTCATTGATACAAACTTTTTCAGGTAAATTCTGATACCCACAGAGTGTATGTTTTTGTAATCAATTATGGAATATGTATAAAAACAAAACTGTGATTCTTTCTTAAATGCGTATATAATTTTCTTGTAATATATAAATGACTACAAATAGTCATCGACATACTAGTCATCTATGTCGGTATATTAGGCTCAGGTAAAGTTACATGGTTTGTTAAAGGAAAAAACCACTTTGAGTTAAGCCATAACTTGCTGATATTATATGCTAGTTTGGCAATTTCATTATTTAACTTTTTCTTCATTTTTCCTTTTTACTCTGTCAGTATTAATATAGGTAACCTACTTATATGATGCTGCTTCAATAAATAAGAAAAAAATTAATAATCGTGAACTAATTTTTAAGTGAACTATATGGGAAAAATAAGTCACATATCCAAAGTGTAGAGAGAATGCCTTGATTTAAACATCTGTGTCTAGTGTCAATATCTATTTTAAAGGCCCCCACCCCTCTTTGGTCACTGTAGAAACGCCGATTCTTTTTCTACTTGAGTATAGATGGAAACTAGAGGATGGAAATACTGCCATCTTGTGCTGCATTTCTTAAATGTTCTTCAACTGCCCTTGAGAAAAACTGAAATAAGTCTTCAGATTTCCCACCCTTGGGTTTCACTAAGTGGGGAAAGCTCTTAGTCTCAGATAAATGCCTTCTTTTCTTCTCCAGAGGATGAAGATTATAAAGATATTTTAAATTCACTTAATGAATATTTAAATTAAAAATCCGACAAAGCACCCTCATGATCATTTCTCTTCATACAGAAGAATCACTCATTGAGTCTGGAGATGTAATTTTTTTTTTTTGCTTTGATCTCATTGCATCAAAATATTATTTAGTTACCCCAGTAACTTGGGAATTATATTTAAAAGCTTTTAATGTTATGAATGACTAGTTTGTTTGGATTTGGAAAGTTGCTGTTTAAAATGCTTTGGGGCTACAAGAGTAGAAAGGCATGGAGACTTGGACAGTGAAGGGATTTCTCTCTGCCTGTCTGTCTGGAGCCCCCTAGGGTCTTAGGAAATTGCATCGTCCCTGTACAACAGTGGACTTCAAACATTTTTGCTTAAATATTCTCTAAAAGGATCTTGCCAACCTGTGCAACTTCTAGCACACTTTAATTATGTCTACAGTTTTACATCACCACTTTAGATGGAAAGGATGAAATTTCCGGCATACTGTGAATACAGATATCCAAACACAAAACTGTAACATCACTCTTTTACCAATGTAATCTAATTACCACAGCAATTTGATACCTATTATAATTAATTAAAAACACTGAGGAATGGGCTGGCCTAGTGGCGTATTGGTTAAGTTCACGCACTCCACTTTGGCGGCCCAGGGTTCACAGGTGTGGATCCCGGGTGAGGACCTAACACCACTTGTCAAGCCATGCTGTGGCAGCATCCCACATAAGATAGAGGAGGATTGGCACAGATGTTAGCTCAATGACAATCTTCCTCAAGCAAAAAAAGGAGGAATGATGGGGCTGGCCCAGTGGTGTCGTAGTTAAGTTTGCATACTCCACTTTGGTGGCCCAGGGTTCATAGGTTGGGATCCTGGGTGCAGACCTAGCACTGCTCATCAAGCCATGCTGTGGTGGCGTCCCACATAAAATAGAGGAAGATGGGCACAGATGTTAGCTGAGGGCTAATATTCCTCACAAAAAAAGATTTAAAAAAACCCACACTGAAAAGGCTTTTCTTTGCCAATCTATTTTTTTTTTTTACTTTTTCTCCTCAAATCCCCCCAGTACATAGTTGTATATTTTAGTCGTAGGTCCTTCTAGTTGTGGGATGTGGGACACTGCCTCAGCATGGCCTGATAAGCGGTGCCATGTCCGTGCCCAGGATCCCAACCCATGAAACCCCAGGCCGCCAAAGCATGGACTTAACTGCTTGGCCACGGAGCTGGCCCCATGAAAACGCTCTTCTTTAACAGAGGGGAATTTTACATCATTTTTTTTCTTCCTTGTATTTTAGTTTCCATTCCACTTTCTTCAGAGAATTTTATCGTAAAGGAATATTATTTGATGCTTGCAAATCTCTTATTAATGACTTATTTTACATACTGCTATGGTCTGAACGCTTGGGCCCCCCAAAATTCTTATGTTGAAATGCTAACACCCAATGTGATGGCATTAGGAGGAAGGGCCTCTGGGAGGTGATCAGGTTGTGAGGGTGGAGCCCCCAGGAATGGGATTAGTGCCCTGATAAAAGAGACCCCAGAGAGGGGCTTTGTCCCTTCTGCCAGGGATGAAGAGCAATGAAGCAGGAAGCCAGCCCCCACCTGACCGTGCTGACATCTTGGCCTTGGTCTTCCAGCCTCCAGAACTATGAGAAACAAATGTCTGTTGTTTATAAGCCACCCAGTCTGTGGTATTTTGTTATAGCAGCCTGAACAGACTAAGACACTTACCTAAAACGAAACTGTGTATTATTTTAAATGATTTTTTAAAAAAATTTCTTCTAGCCATAAGATTCTAAGAGTTAAAAAAATTTCCTCTAGCTTGTGTTATCTTTGCATTTATTATTATTACATAGTAATCAAAACAACATAAGCAGACATTGTTTAAAACATACTTCAACATAATTACAACAAACCGATAATTATTTTTTTTTTTAAAGATTGGCTCCTGAGCTAACATCTCTTACCAATCTTCTTTTTCTTCTTCTCTCCAAAGCCTCCCAGTACATAGTTGTATATTCTGGCTGTAGATCCTTCTGGCTCTGCTATGTGAGATGCCACCGCAGCATGGCTTGATGAGCGGTGCCGTGTCTGTGCCCAGGATCCAAACTGGTGAAACCCTGGGCCGCTGAAGCAGAGTGTGCGAGCTTAAGCACTTGGCCACGGGGCCGGCCCCACATTAATAATTATTAAATAAAACTTATTTAAATGAATCTCTTAGTGATACAAGTGGAGATTTTTTCCTCTTTTAATTTATGTATCCATATATAAAGGTTTCTCAACAGTATAAAGGACACTGCTGACCTGTGGAGCTGGCTAATTTGTTGTGGGGAGGAGGAGGGAGCTGTCCCAAGCATGATGGGATTTTCTGCAGCATCTCTGGCCTTTTCCACTAGATGTCCGTAGTATATCTCCAGTTGTGACATCAAAAAATGCCTGCAGCATTTCCAATCTCCCCTGGGAAGCAGGCCCCCCTCTCCCCCCCACCATGAGAACTCTGCCAACTATTCACTTAGGTCATTCTTCAACTTTGTGAAAACAAGCATTTGGAAATTCTGATTTTCAAAAGGATTTATTACTATCACTATAGTCACTCATTTTCTCAAATTCGCCTAATTAAACCAAAAATAGTTATCACGGTACTTATAAAATGATTATTAATTTTACATGTTATTTTTTCCCTTAGAGGTACTCTTTTAATTCCATAAACACAGAGTTGAGAACAATCTAAATATTGTTGAATTACAATAAACTTTTCCCAATACTACATTTTTTGATAAAAATGTGCCTTACATAGGTTTTTGTCAAAATCTTGCATCTATATATAGGCTTTCCCAGTAAATGGGAAATTTCTGCCATGTAACCTAATTAGCAAATCAACTCTCTTTTCAAAGTAATCAACCATTTCAGACTTCCTTTCTTGTCAAAACAGTCAGATGAAATAATTCAAGTCAAATAAATGAGTTAATATGTGTTTCAAAGAACATCATAAGACTTACTGAGGAATAGACTACAGTAGACATTTGTAAGACTGATTACCAAAAGCGGTGAAGAGCTAATATAATGAATTTACCCAGTTTTATTAGAGGTTATATAAACCGGAAGACATCTATATCCTGTTACTCATTATTTAATTTGCAGTAATGCAATGTGATGTGTTGTATAAAATTGCGAGTTCTTATTAAACAACAGATATGATAAACGACATAATATTCTTTTGGTAAATATGTGTGCTGGTGTTAAGCTTTTGGGAATAATTAAGAACTATCTATAAAAATTCAGGCATAACTCCATTAATTCTGTTAGACATCATTATCTTACTTTGCCTCTTTATTTAATGAAAAAGAAAGGATATAAAACTAAAAATTAATCCTCTCAGCAGCCTGTATGTTTTATGTCTTATTAATGAGAAGTAGAATATTAAACATTTTATAAGATGAAACAGGTGCTGGCCCTGTGGCCGAGTGGTTAAGTTTGCACACTCTGCTTCAGCAGCCCAGGGTTTCTCTGGTTCAGATCCTGGGCGTGGACATGGCACCGCTCATCAAGCCCTGCTGAGGTGGTGTCCCACGTAGCAGAACTGGAAGGACCTACAACTAGAATATACAACTATGTATTGGGGGGCTTTGGGGAGAAGAAGAAAAAAAGAAGAGGAAGATTGGCAACAGATGTTAGCTCAGGGCCAGTCTTTAAAAAAAAAAAAAAAGATGAAACAAGGTGGGACTTAACTGTAATGTAAGTAAATGCGCAATTGCTTCTTTTGATAAAGGAAGTTTCCATTGTTATGGGATAACACATCAAATCGCAAAGAAATCACGTAGAATTTTTTTATTCTGCAGGTTTTAATCCAAAGTAACGTGAAAATTTGGTAGATCCAGACACCTGTCACCTGCATTTTAAAAAGTCAGGATTACTAACCAGTGCTGATTCAGCTGCTGGAAGATGCTTTTCTTCCCAGTGCGTGACACCATTGGACTGTGTGTGGAGGCTCTGAAAAGAATTGTTTGCATTGTGATACATGGGAAAAATAACTTTTCTTATTCAACATTTTTAAATAATGCTCCTTTTGCTTTATCAGACTCTGTGGAAAGACAATTGAGGATATGGAAAATGAAATTGAGCTCGGTCAAGGGAAATTGCCATTGGTGTCACACTGCCCACACTCTATAGCATATCTCAATTCAGAACATCTCAGGCAGGGCCCAAATTCCTCATTTCTAGCCTTGCCTCTCTCCTAAAATGGGAACGGAGTGTGTGAGCCGAGCCCAGATTGTAATTTTACTCCCTTCCGGAATCAATGAACATTTTACATTCTCTTCCCAGTTTCCAAAATTTGTGGAAAACTCCTCTGCTCCGGTCTCCACCCGCATTCTGTCTGCCCTTGTGGATTAATACATCCATTTAAATGCCGCCATTGAGAGCTCTGAAAAAGAGAGAGATAATATGTGTGGTTAATCACCATGAATAAGCAGACTTCTTAATCTTTCCAACCTTCAAATTTTAGATCTTATTTAACAAGCTAGCTGATTTCATTAATAAGATAACTAATTCTTCTTAACTGCATTTATAACAGAGAGATTGAGTTTTTATAATATCGCTTACCAAACTGAGCCTTTTAAATTTCCTGGATATTCTATTAGAGTAGATTGACATCATTTAATAATTCTTGCAATTGCTTTTTCTGCCTCTGAGTAAAAAGCCTATTGACAGTGTAAGGAGCTACCAACGAACTCCTCTTGCCTTATGTCAGGGGTTGGCAAACTAGAGCCGGTGGGTCGGATCCAGGCAGCCTCTTGTTTTTATAAATAAAGTTTTATTGTGACACAGTCACTCCCATTCCTTTATGTACTGTCTATGGCTGCTTCAGAGCTATGGTGGCAGCAGAGTTGGTAGTTGTGACAGAACTGTGTGACCACAAAGCTGAAAATATTTCTGTCTGCTTCTTTATGGAAAACGTTTACTGATCACTGCCTTAGATGCCTACATTGTGTATATTATCCCACTCAGTGATGTTGGTTTAGTCTGTGCCAACCTGGATTAATTATCTGTAGAAGATGTCAGATGCTACAATTCTGGCCTTGGAGGATCTTTCTGACGCTAATATATTTGCTACGCTTTATTCTAGCCATACACATTAACATATGTCTGGCATATGCAAGCAAGTCTTTCATTTTGCAGCTGATCAAAGGTTTGCTTTGATCAAGGGGATTCTCCACCCGTGTCTCCCTTGAGTTACAACCAATAGCATTATTGACTTGTTTCCCATTTGTATTTTGTTATTTATATTATTCATGAATGGAAACATATTAATTCATTCTCCTCTAATCTTGCTCTTTTATGAACATGCACAATTTGCACTTATGACTAGCCTTGCTGGATTTAGCAAAAGAAATATAAGATGCGTCATTAAAGTTGAATTTCAGGTAAACACCAGATCATTTTTTAGTAGAAGTATGTCCCATGGAAACAGAATTCAAATTTCACAAGGTGTGTTGGGTTTTTTCAGGCAAACCTACTTATAATTTAACTTTATAGTGTGTACGTTTTCCAGGGTGGTAGAGCTCTAGGGACATACCCCAAAGACAACAAGTAGACTTGAAATAAAGAGTGGAAAACTTTTCAAGTGCATACCATTGTGTTGATTAATGCCAACTGTTGAAGAAACAGACTGATGTAGACAGTAGTTGATTCCTTGTTAACAGGAATTATACTTTAACCTAGATTGATTAAATATCACACACACACAGGCAAAACAAGAAAAGAACCTGTTCTCCAGAGACAGGGAACTCAGAGAGAGGCCGGCATATGATAGGTAGCCATAAATATTGGTTGAACCACCGATGGAAGCAAAACCCGGAAACTTCGGAGTGTGCTGAGGTTGCCAAAGTAAAAAGAGCTACTGGGTCGCAGCTACGATGATTTCATGCACACTTTTGCTGGTACAACTCAGTTCCATGCCTCACTCAGTTTTTTTTTGATCCGCTTCCTGAATCTGAGTGTTTGACAAGAGTTTCTTATCAGATCACTCTCCAAGAAATACTAAGGAAAAGAACCCTCAGATTTTATCGTGAAAGTATTGAAGAAAATAAGGGAAGGAAGGAATGACTGAGACATGGACACATGCTGCGTGGTCTCCTGCAGAGTGAGTCGTTGGCTTCACGTCAGGGAGGAGTCCTGCTTTAAGAACAGCGTTGGGACTGCTGCCCTCGCCTGAAATCTCGCCTGTCCCTGGAACGTGATATACAGAGACTTTGGGTTTCAACTTGATTTGGGCAAAAAAAATTGTGTTTTTAAAATATATTTTACTTTTCATTCATTAACGGTAGCATCTGTAATGTCTTACTCATAGAAATGAGCTTATATTCTATAAATCCTACTCTGAAATATTTTGCATGGGGCTCTGCTTGACAACTTGACATGAGGTTTACATCTAAGTCTATTCATTCGGTAGACATCGAATTCAACGCACCCGTACAAAAGAATAAGAGTGTCCTGGACCTCCCAAGCCTATGATGGTCCCTGGTTTTTAAATTACGTTCCTTAAAAGCAAACTGAGGTTTTTTAAGTAGTGGCCATGAGGTTGTAACTGAAGGGCCTGATAATATTTGGATGATTTCGAGGAGCCAAAGCTGATCATTGATCACTCTTCCTTCTTCCACTTTCTCAGTCTCTCCAGCTACCTGCTCTTCCAGGGTTCAAGATCTAGTGAGCTTTTATAAGTTTTCATACTGATTCTATTACTTCACAAATTATAGGTTTTTGTTTTATTATATCACCCTTAGAGTCTAAATAAAAGAGTATGGATATTTATAATTACAGTTATTCAAGAAATCAGCTCAATAATGGAGGGCTGGGTTCGTTTCATTGAGGCTCTGTTTTATTTATATTGGAATAATTTTGTGCAGACAATAACATATCAGATAGGATGCTCCAGAGGATGATTTCAGGCAACTTAGGCCAATAGCTCTCCCAAGGGTTTGCATACAGTTTTAATAATATTCAGCTAAACACGTAATCAGATGTTTCTCATATATTTTCAAAAGCCCCATATGGTTAGAAATGCCTGCCAGATTTCTTTGTTTTGATAAACAGAATGACATTTATTTAAACAGTTCTGAAAAATCTTCTTTCTCTACTTTGTGCTCAGGAGAGTTAATGAAGGCTCTGTTTTGGCCAGTGAAATGCCACATTGCCTGGACCTGTCTTCATGATGATTCTGATTTTATCCCTCAGATGTCGTCCTGGAGAGACCCCAAGTATAGTGCCTTCCAATATTTAAGTGTTAAATCAAGGGTGGACAATAGCAAGTGTCTGACCTCAGTGAACTGGTTGGCATTGATTTTTTAAAAGTGATTTGTTATTTGTTGCCCATGAAACTTGGTATTCTCCAAAGAGGTTGTTAGCTTTACCACGTGACATTCAATATGGTTATCATAAATCTCAATTAGTAGAAATTCAAACAGAATGACTCAGACACATCAAATAGGAAAATGACAAAACTCTTTAGACATCGTTATGTTATTTTGACATATTTTCTATGCTGGCTCTATGGGTCATTGCACTCGGTTATTTAGAGAGCAAGGAAATGTAATTGAACTGTAAGTCCCTGTCCTTGAAAAATGGGATGTTTTTGTTTTGTTTGGCTTTTTCCCTGTCAACCTTCCCTATCTTTGAGGTTTGCTTTGACAGCTCTGAAGTTTGGGTTATATACAAGAATATACACAAAGTAAGGAAATAATTAGGTTGTATGATACCTTTCAATCTGAAAACCACAGCTTTAAAATATTGCTGTTGCTTCCCCTGTCCTGCCTGCTCCCTGACAGTGACCAAGACCTTAGAGGCAAAGGCAGAGCGGCGCCATGTCGCCATCTGCAGGTTTGCTTCTTCCGGGATCCCGCGTGAGGGATCAGTGTCATAGATTAAGGACAGCCATACAAAGGTTATATCCCAGTGCTATGAATAAGTCGGGAAAAGGGCTTTTGATTTCAAACACAGTACTAAATAGGAAAATGGTGTGTTGTTGCTGACTGTTGAAGGAAATCTACATTCCATTTACTCTCTAAGGAACATGGGCAAGAAATATCATGGTATCAGAATATCCATGATTTGGAAAATGTGGATTCCTTCTGCTGAGGCCACGGACAACCCAGAGAATGAGCTCTGGGTGGCACCCCATGAAATGTGCTTCCACGTTGACTTACCGTGTGGGAAGTTTCCAAGATTTTCAGAGTGTCTTCTCCATTCCTTTTGGTTTCAGTTTTGTAAAATTGAGCTCTTCCAGCTTAGTTTCAGGATTTGACTTCCGTGTTTTCTTTCTATCTGTATCATTTCGTTGAGTGATAAAGTTTAAACAATGCTACTGAGTCCTTATGAGAAGCTTCATAATAATAGTAATACTTACTTTATCAAGTAGACCTGTACTATTCCATTCTTCACTACCCTTTTTATAACTCTTAAAGATTATGGTGGAGCTTTCTTTTTTAATACTCAAAATAGCTTTTCAAAAATGTCAAGGTGTGTTTTGCTACAAAGAGCTCTCATTAGGGAGCTTTTGATAATTACTAAAATTAATACCCATCTCATCAAGATGCTTTCCTCATTCACATGATGAAGCAAGTTTTGAAAATAGACCAAAAGATATTTTCAAGTAACTTCAGGCAAGTCCATCGCTGATGGAGATCAAAAATTTCTATTTTTAAACTGCAGAACAAAATGCCATTTTTATTTGAGATTGTCTGGGATGTTAAAAAGAGAGAGAGGAAAAAAGTGCTGATATTGCTTGCATTAGAGGAACTGCAAATATTGAAGCTAGACATTTTTGATGGAAAGATTTGGTCTCTGACCCAGCTATTCCACTGCTGAAGAGTCAGTGACATACATCTGGGACCCAGTGGGGTGAGCTTTCTGCTTTTCCTGGAATGAACTGACAGAAAGGGTTTTTAGGTGACATCTATTGACCAGCCCTGCACCTGTCTGACAGGGGCATCATTGTTGCTTGCAATCTCATCATTTGTTCCAGTTTCCCAGCTGCTCAAAAACTGTGATGCTGTTGGGGAGAAATTACTAATTTAGCTTAAATCTAAAGTAAGAATGTTGATTGTCTCGATTTTGTGGAATTTAAAAAAATCATTTTTAGTAATTTTGTAAGAAAGGAAGACCAAAATCTGTAGAAAAGGGAGACTTTACAATGAAAATTCAACTCCCAGAAACAAATGAACAAACAACGTGAAATAAAAGTTAAAGAAAAATGTAGGAAATAATTCAGATAATCTCCACAAAGTACTCTTATATGTATATTATTTTATTGAGGTCATACTGATTTAGAACATTGTGTAAATTTCAGGGGTACATTATTATATTTCGGCTTCTGTATAGACTGCATTGTGTTCACCATCAATAGTCTAATTTCCATCTGTCACCATACCAATGTGCCCCTTTACTCCTTTTGCTCTCTCCCTACCCACTTCCCCACTGATAACCACTGATCTGTTCTCCATATCTATGTGTTTGTTTGTTTATCTTCCACATATGAGTGAAATCATATGGTGTTTGTCTTTCTCTGTCTGACTTATTTTGCTTAGCCTAATACCTTCGAGATCCATCTCGTTTTCACAAATGGCAAGATTTGATCTTTATTATGGCTGAGTAGTATTCCATTGTATTTATATGCCACATCTTCTTCAGCCATTCATCCATTGGTGGGCACTTAGATTGTTTTCAAGTCTTGGCTATTGTAAATAATGCTGCAATGAACATAGGTGTGCATATCTCTTTGAATTAGTATTTTCACGTTCTTTGGATAATACTAAAAAATAAAAGAGCTGGATCATATGATAGTTCTATTTTTAATTTTTTGAGAAATCTCCATACTGTTTTCTGTAGTGGCCGCACCAGTTTGCATTCCCGCTGGCAGTGTACTAGGGTTCCCTTTTCTCCAAATCCTCTCCAACACTTGTTATTTCTTGTCATCTTAATACTAGCCATTCTGATGAGTGTGAGGTGATATCTCATTGTAGTTTTGATTTGCATTTCCCTAATAATTGGTGATGTTGAACATCTTTTCGTGTGCTCGTTGGCCATCTGTATATCTTCTTTGGAACAATGTGTGTTCATATCCTCTGCCCATTTTTTGATTTGGTTTTCATTATTTTGTCGTTGAGTTGTATGAGTTCTTTATATATTTTGGAAGTAAACCCCTTGTCAGATACATGATTTGCAAGTATTTTCTCCCAGTTGATGGGTTGTTTTTTGTTTTGTGGATGGTTTCCTTTGCTGCACAGAAGGTTTTCATTTGATGTAGTCCCATTTGTTTATTTTTTCTATTGTTTCTCTTGCCTGAAGAGACATATCCGAAAAGATGTTGCTAAGACTGATGCCAAAGAGCATACTCCCTATGTTTTCTTTGAGGAGTTTTATGTTTTGTTTTTTTTTTGAGGAAGATTAGCCCTGAGCTAACATCTGCTGCCAATCCTCCTCTTTTTGCTGAGGAGGTCTGGCCCTGAGCTAACATCTGTGCCCATCTTCCTCCACTTTATGTGTGGGATGCCTACCACAGCATGGCTTGACAAGCAGTGCCATGTCCACACCCGGGATCTGAACCAATGAACCCTGGGCCACCAAAGAGGAATGTGCCCACTTAACCACTGAGCCACTGGGCCAGCCCATTGCTGTTTTGATTACTATAGCTTTGTAGTATGTTTTGAAGTCAGGAATTGTGTTGCCTCCAGCTTTGTTCTTTTTTCTCAGGATTGCTTTGACTATTAGGGGTCTTTTGTTGCCCCATATGAATTTTAGGATTCTTTGCTCTATTTCTGTGAAGAATGTCATTGGGATTCTGATTGGGATTGCATTTGAATCTGTAGATTGCTTTGGGTAGTATGGACATTTTGACTCTGTTTATTCTTCCGATCCATCTGCATGTAATATCTTTCCATTTCTTTATGTCATCATTGATTTCTTTCAGCAATGTCTTATAGTTTTCCTTGTATAGGTCTTTCACCTCTTTGGTTAAATTTATTCTAGATATTTTATTCTTTTTGTTTCAGTTGAGTTTTCTTTCTGTTAGTTCGTTTAATTAGAGTATAGAAATGCGACTGATTTTTGTAAGTTGATTTTGTACTCTGCAACTTTACTGTAGTTGTTGATTATTTATAATAGTTTTCTGATGGATTATTTAGGGTTTTCTATATATAAAATCATGTTGTCTGCAAACAGTGAGAGTTTCACTTCTTCATTGCCTATTTAGATTCCTTTTAGTCCTTTTTCTTGCCTAATTTCTCTAGCCAAAACCTCCAGTACTATGTTGAATAAAAATGGTGAGAGTGGGTACCCTTGTCTTGTTCCTGTTCTCAGAGGGATGGCTTTCAGTTTTTGCCCATTGAGTATGATGTTTGCTGTGGGTTTGTCGTATATGTTGTATATGGCAACATATATGGTGTATTATGTTGAGGTAATTTCCTTCTATCCCCATTTTGTTAAGAGTTTTTATCAGAAATGTCTGTTGGATCTTGTCAAATGCTTTTTCTGTGTCTATTGAGATGGTCATGTGGTTTTTATTCCTCATTTTGTTAATATGGTGTATCACATTTATTGATTTGCGGATGTTGAACCATCCCTGTGTCCCTGGTATAAATCCAGCATGATCATGGTGTATGATCTTTTTGATATATTTCTTTTTTTTATATAAGAATTGGCACCTGAGCTAACAACTGTTGCCAATCTTCTTTTATTTTTTCTCTGCTTTTTTTCCCCGAATCCCCCCAGTACATAGTTGTATATTTTAGTTGTGGCATGCGGGACGCCGCCTCAACGTGGCCTGAGGAGCGCTGCCATGTCCGCACCCAGGATCCAAACCAGCAAAACCCCAGGCCACCAAAGCGGAGTGCGCGAACTTAACCACTCGGCCACGGGGCCAGCCCCTTGATATATTTCTGTATTAGGTTTGTCAATATTTTGGTGAGGATTTTTGCATCTGTGTTCATCAGTGATATTGGCCTGTAGTTTTCCTTTTTTGTGTTGTCCTTGTCAGGCTTTGGTATCAGGGTGATGTTGGCCTCATAGAATGTGTTAGGAAATGTTCCATATCCCCTAATTTTTTGGAATAATTTGAGAAGGGAAGGTATTAAATCTTCTATGAATGTTTGGTAGAATTCTCCAGGGAAGCTGTCTGATCCTGAACTTTGATGTTTTAGGAGGTTTTTGATTACTGTTTCAATCTCCTTACTTGTGATTGGTCTATTCAGATTACCTATTTCTTCTTTTTTTTTCTTTCTGCTTTTTCTCCCCAAATTCCCCCAGTACATAGTTGTATATTTTAGTTGTGGGTCCTTCTAGTTGTGGCATACCTATTTCTTCTTGATTCAGCTTTGGGAGGTTGTAAGAGTCTAAGAATTTATCCATTTCTTCTAGATTGTCCAATTTGTTGGCATTTAACTTTTCATAGTATTCTCTTATAACCTTTGTATTTCTGTGATATCCATTGTAATTTCTCCTCTTTCATTTCTAATTTTATTTATTTGAGCTTTCTCTCTTTTTTTTCTTAGTGAGTCTGGCTAAGGGTTTGTCAATTTTGTTTATCTTCTCAAAGAACCAGCTCTTTGTTTCGTTGATCCTTTCTGCTGTCTTTTTTCTTTCAATTGCATTTATTTCTGCTCTGACTTTTATTATTTCTCTCTTTATGCCGACTTTGGGCTTTGTTCTTTTTCTAGTTCTGTTAGGTGTAGTTTGAGATTGCTTATTTGAGATTTTTCTTGTTTGTTAAGGTGAGCCTGTATTGCTATGAATTTCCCTCTTAGGGCCGCTTTGCTGCCTCCCATATGAGTTGGTATGGTATGTTATCATTTTCATTTGTCTCCAGATATTTTTTGATTCCTCCTTTAATTTCTTCAATGATCCATTGCTCCTTCAATAGCATGTTGTTTAGTCTCCACATCTTTGTCCTTTCCTCATCTCTTGTAATTAATTTCTAGCTTTATAGCACTGTGATTGGAAAAGATGCTTGTTATTACTTTGATCTCCTTAAATTTATTGAGGCTTCCTTGTTTCCCAACATATGGTCTATCCATTGAGAATGTCCCATGCACACTTGAGAAGAATGTGTATTCTGCTGTTTTTGGATGGAGTGTTCCATATATATCTGTTAAGTCCATCTGGTCTAGTTTTTCATTTAATTCCATGGTTTCCTTCTTGCCTTTCTGTCTGGATGAGCTATCCATTGATGTGAGTGGAGTGTTGAGGTCCCCTGGTATTATTGTGTTGTTGTTAATGTCTCCTTTTAAGTTTGTTAATAGTTGCTTTATGTACTTTGGTGCTCCTATGTTGGGTGCATAGATATTTGTAAGTGTTATATCCTCTTGGTGGAGTGTCCCTTTGATCATTATATACTGCCCCTCTTTGTCTCTCTTTACCTGTCTTATCTTGAAGTCTACTTTGTCTGATATAAGTATTGCAACACCTGCTTTCTTTTGTTTGCCATTAGCTTAGAGTATCATCTTCCATCCCTTCACTCTGAGCCTGTGTTTTTCTTCGGAACTGAGATGTGTTTCCTGGAGGCAGCATAATGTTGGGTCTTATTCTGTAATCCATCTCACCATTCTGTGTCTTTTGATTGGAGATTTCAATCCATTTACATTTAGAGTGATTATTGATATATGAGGGCTTAATGCTGCCATTTTATTGCTCATTTTCTGGTTCTCCTGCATTTCCTTTGTTTCTCATCCCATGTATTTCAGACCAGCAATTTGGTTAGGTAGTTTTTTTATGCTGGTTTTCTTAATTTTCTCCTTATTTATTATTTGGGTCTCTATTCTACTTTTTTGTTTAGTGATTACCATGAGGTTTGTATGAAAAATCTCGTGGATGAGATAGGCCATTTTCTGATGACCTCTTATTTCCTTAGACTAAGCCAATTTAGTCCCTCTCCTCTTCCCCTCCTAAGTTGTTTTTGTCACATCTTATTCCATCTTGTGTTGTGAATGTTTGGTTAAAATGACAAGATTATATATTTTTTGGTGTTTTCCTTCCCTTTATCCTTAATGTTATACTTGAGTGTTTGCTAACCTGTTCTGATGGATAGCTACAGTTTTCTGATTTTGTCTACCTATTTATCTCCTTACTCAGGGCTTTGTAACCTCTTTCTTCTTCTTTTTTCAGGTATGAGAGCCTTCTTGAGGATTTCTTGTGAGGGGGTGGGGGTCTTGTGGTGGTGAACTCTCTTAGCTTTTGTTTATCTGGGAAAGTATTTTTTTCTCCATCGTGTCTGAAGGATGTTTTTGCTGGATAGAGTATTCTTGGCTGAAATTTTTTGTCTTTCAAAGATGCGAATGTGTCATTCCATTCTCTCCTAGCCTGGAAGGTTTCTGCTGAAAAATCCACTGAAAGCCTGATAGGGGTTCCTTTATAAGTTATTTTCTTCTGCCTTGCTGCCCTTAGTATTTTTTCTTTGTCATTGACTTTTGCCAGCTGCACTACTATATGTCTTGCAGTAGGTCTTTTTACGTTCATGTAGTTAAGAGATCTGTTGGTGTCTTTCACTTGCATTTCTATCTTCTTCCCCAGGTTTGGGAAATTCTCTGCTATTATTTCTTTGAACAAGCTTTCTGCTCCATTCTCCTTCTCTCTCTGGAATACCTATAATGCTTATGTTGCATTTCCTAATTGAGTTGGATATTTCTTGGAGAATTTCTTCATTTCTTATTAGTCTTAGTTCTCTCTCCTCCTCCATCTGAAACATTTCTATATTTCTGTCCTCAATATTGCTGATTCATTCCTCCATAATATCAACTCTATTGTTCAGGAAGTCCATATTCTTCTTTATCTCATCCATTGTGTTTTTCATCTCCAACATTTCTGATTCGTTCTTCTTTATAGTTTCAATCTCTTTTGTGAAGTAGCCCCTGAATTTGTTGAACTGTCTATCTCCATTTTCTTTTAACTCATTTTTTTTATGATAGCTGTTTTGAATTCTCTGTCATTTAGATTATAGATTTCTATGTCTTCAGGATTGATTTCTGGGTACTTGTCACTTTCCTTCTGGTCTGGGTATTTAATATACTTTTTCATACTGCTAGACAGTGTATATTTGTGCTTCCACATTGTGGTAGTATTTGATTGCCACTTCCACCTGCTGCCACTGGGTAGAGGTCAAAAGCTGCATATTCTAAGCCTGCCATGATCCACGGCACAGCTCCCAGGTGCTGACCTGGGGCATTGGGTGGGGGGTAGGAGTGCTTTCTTTCTCCTACACGATCTCAGGGGTTTCTCCCTGTGCCCTCTCTATCTGCTCTTCTGGGGTGTTAGCTTGATGAAGACACACCGTGATAGCTAGCCACCTCTGTGTGGGGCTTTCCCCTGGACTGTAAGGGACCTTGGAGATCAATGGTGTTCCCATGGTGGGCGCTGCCCCCTCCCCCTATTCCTCTTGGAAGCTGCATGCAATCCCTGGGTCGCTGCCCTTTGAGGAGGAAGAGAAACTTTCTCTTGCCTTGTTCCACTTCCTCCAGGGAGAACTCCAGCACCTCCACCTTCCAACATATGGCTGCATGGGTCTCTCAGACATCTTTTGTGTTGTGTGGATGTCCTCTGTTGGAATATGAATGTTGTTTTCGTTGTGTCCTAGAGGGGAAAGTTTACCAGGAGAGCTCACTCTGCCATGATGCTGGTATCACTCTCCAACAGTCATTTTTGACTATTTTCATAATAAATTTTTATTTTGTGATGTGAATAACAGACCCATTGTTCATCTTGTCAAAGGCAATCGACTTTTTAAAAATCTTTCCAATACTGATTGAATATCACATGGGCTTTTACCATTGTCTATTAAAGACTGGTTTTACTGAAAATACTGAAGTGTATCTCCAACAGGTATGAATTTGAAAGACATATAACTAGGTAACATTCCTTGTTTATCCCAATAAATTTTTCTAAACAAAAAAAATTGTTATGGACAGAATTGCATTTTAAAACAAGAAGCACAAAGGAGAATAAATAAAAGTGCACAAATATTTTATTACTTCCCAAAATAGCCTTACTTGAAAAGACCATCACTTTTTGGCAAATGGACCCATTTGCTCCTGAAAAAACCATGAGTTGGGTGAATTCCATTACAATCAGCAAGCCAACTTTAAGGCAACAAGAAGGAAAAGCAGATCATCCCTGGGATTCCTATGGCCAACTTGAGTGGAAGGACCATCAGGGAACCAGTTGACATTTTTTTATAAGAAGAAATGGCAAATGTCTCCCAATTAGTACCTTTCCGTCATCATTGCTTGGAAACAACTATAGATTATATACTTGTATGTAGGAAAGTAAATCTGGTGCGCACTTTGTAAGAGCGCAGGGCAATTAACAAGTGGCAATGCCAATCTCTAGAATTTGTGTAGTTTTTGTATTTGACAGCATTTTGATAGAAGCTGTGTGAGTAACCCACAGTAGACAGAGGGAGGCAGATGACTGGATGTCTCTATTCTGTGTAAACCCCTCACTACTTAGAGAACCCCCCTAAAAGCTACCTCCTCACTGCCTGCCAGTTTTTTGGAGTCTGTGCATCATTTTAGTACATCCACCTACCTATGATTACTGACGAATGTTGTTAGTATTAAGGTCTGGAGATGAGTTTGACTTTCTCTTCTTAATTAAAAATAATAAGCATATTATGTAAATTAATGGACTCTTGAATGTGAACTTCTCTTGTAATAGCCCCTAGAAGAGTAAGAACTTGAGAAAAATGATAATCCAGTTTCTTTGCAGCTAAAAGGATTTTAATGGTATTTCTTGACATTTTGTTGGCTTATAAGGGGACCACGTCACAGAATGCAATGTGCCCAGGGACATTTATTTATCATAGCATCTTTGACAAGTGAAATTCCCTCATTAGACTATAAATAAAAACAGCTGTGCAATCTCAGACAAGTTACATAAGCCAAAGATGTGTCGAATTTAAAAATGAAACGGTCATTGTGGAATTAAACTCCTCCAGCTTTTAAATATCATTACTGAACTTAATAATGCATTTTAGACTAACTGGATTTTCAAAAATAAAACCAGAGTCTTCCAACTTTAATCTAGAAAATTGTTTTTGTTGTGGATTCTTTCCTATTATTGTTATGAAACAAAAAGCAAAACTAAAAAATAGAGATAAAAAATTACCTTTCTATCAGTAAGATTATTACATTGCATATTCGATTAGAGCTATTTTAAAGTAAAATCACAAATCAAAGGAGATTTGAGAATATTTTACATATACTGAGAAGCCAAGTTTGAAAATGTTAAACAGTCTATCATCATTTAAATAGAAGCCATTTATTATTCAGAGCTCTCTACTAGATGCTGTAAATATTTTATAAATGATACATACCGGCCTCATCTCCTGAGAGTTTAGCAATGCTCTCTTAAAAGCCTGGGTAAATTAAGTGTCATTCATTCAAATACAAAATAGAAATAGAGATAATTCATGAGATCAGTTTTAAAAATTGTATATGGTGAAGGAAGGAAAAATCCTCTAATCTAGTAAAGGAATCCTACAAAATAATATATAGTTCCCTAATAAAGACCAGAAGAATATAGTTCACGACATCATAACTCCATGGAACTTTTCAGATTAAATCAGTCATTGTGGGCCCCTCCATTTAACAGAAGCTCCAGGGACTTCATTATCTTGCCCAAAGTTGCAGAGCTAGTTAACTGCAGACTGAAAGCTAGTCTCTCAATTTGTTCTATACCTGATTTTACTGTAATCCCAGAATATATACTTTTCAATGTGAAAGTTTCCAGAGATTTTTATTGATCTCACTAAAAATGGGATTCCTGAAGATTTCTGAAGTTCCCAAATAATGCTATTTGGTTTTCATTCTCAATGCATTTTCTTGATCTAATTGACCCTTCACACTGAGTAGTCACAGGTACTATGGGCTTGGTGAGGAGGACTGGTCACTTTGGATGTTTCTGATAGAGGAGACGTTACAGGAACTCTACAGAGAAAGGAGTTCTTTCTTGTTTTGCCCACAAGACTGCACGTCCTGCAGCAGTCCATATACTTACAAGAGCCTTGCTTTCAGAGATTTCCTGAGGCAGTGGATGGTGAGGCTATTCCAAGATCCTTTTTTTTCTGATATTGACGTTGAAGATCGTAAAAGGAGATCTCCATCTCCTTTGTGTTTCACACATCCCCAGTCCCTGTGCAAATGTCCCCTGACCTGGTCTAGTTGAGCCCCAAGTGTATCTTTACTTGACTGTCCCTTAGCCATGAGAAAATTGATGATTCACCTAGACGAGATGTCAAGGGTTGGTCATGATGGTCAATTATCCCTGCATTACAGTTGTCTGTAGATTTCTATGCACAAAGGTAAAATTAAACCCAGCCACGAAATCACAGACATACTTGAGCCAAAAATTATAAATTAAGCAAAAGTTTTCCTTTCATTTTCATATAGAGGCTAAATTATAGAGGTAATTCTACTGATGGCATGAAATGGACACATTTAAACTCTTGGGATTTTGAGCCAGAGAATATACCTGACAAAAATTAAGAAGTATTAATGCATTGCTTCTCTTTGTAATTGTCTTGTCAAACATTATAGAAATGGTTATTGGCTTCATCTTCATCACCAGGATTGATTTAACCAAAGCCCTCAGGTAGATCAAATAGAAGTAATTGTTTATTCCTTTGTTCGTTCAGTTTTACTGAGGGCTGTGGCAGGAACTGAAGACATACAGAGATGAAAGTCTTGTCTCTGTTAGTGAAGTCCATTAAAACCATGAATATGGTATTTGATGTCTCTTAAACCATGAAAAGGTGACAAATACTCCTTTTGAGCCGTCTTTGGATGTCGTAAAAGCTAGTGGGATCAGCCTCTGCTAGTTAACTAGATAAACTATTTGGTTCTGAAGAGAAGTATCACTGGGTATAATCCACTGGCATAGGCCAGGCAAGTTAAGAGGGGTGATCTTTAATAGGGCTCCAGGATCAGTGATTCTAGCTTATACAAAGCTTGGGAGACAAGACCTAGTGAAGAATGTCTTCTTTAAAAAGAAAATATGCTAGGAAAGCAACACAACCCACTTTTAAAGGGAGAGGAAAGTAGTAGACGGAATCATCTATAGGTGGAATCATCATGTATTTTATTAGTAACATGTTCACATTTCTGGGCTTGAATTCATAATGACATACTGATTAGACTATAGTACTAGGACTGAGGAGGAGTTTTTATTAAAAAGAAAATGTGGAGGATAAATAGTACACCTTTCTTGTCTATTTCTCTCTTACCTCCAGGACTTCCAGAAGCCAACGTGAGTAGAGAGGGACGTCACATTGAACCCGTAGTGAGCTGGAGGTAGTAGTTTCAGCAGCGGGTAGCCACAAGTATGACACTATCGATCTCTGTCGTTACTTTCTGTCCACTCATTTCACTTGTGTAGATCCTGCCTCTTCCTCAAAGTTATGAAAACCACATTAACTGGGACCTCATTACATGCCTTTGAGGCAGCAGCCCTCAACATTCCAGTGGGTTGTGTGTTTGGAAAACATCCTTTTGGCAGTGAGGGAATTTGGCCATAGATTAAACCATGTAAGCGATAGCTAGACCACTTGCCTCAACTAATTCTCTCTGCCTGTTTCCCATCAATCATCCTTTCCCTGTTCAGCAGCAATAAATACTATTTGGGAATCGTGGTGTCCTTGGAGAATCTGATGAAAGCTATGGACCTTTGCCACAGAAAATAACCAATACACACAAACTTTGCACACATCTTCAGGGTGTTCCTGACACATTACTGCCACTCCATAGATCTCACACAACACCCACCTGCTTGCTGGCCCAGCCCAGCACGTCTTAGTGTGGTCTGAGGCACACAGGGCACTCTTCCATGGCCCTGCCATATGCCTGACTTCTTCGGTCAACTAAATTTGGCTGCTCTTGAGTGCTGTGATCACTTCTCACAGATTTATAAATCTTCACATTATTATAGTAAAGTTTATCTGAAATCAAATAGGAGAAAAAATATGTTAATTTTGTTTCACTCAATATTTCTTAAAGTGATAAGCCCACCAAAACCTATTTTGAATGATGTTTGCTAAGATCCAGATGCAATGGCATTATGTGACCAAGACCTCTTGAACTGAGGGAGGAAACTTCTGGAACATCTGTGTGAGGAGCTTGGCAAGCACTCTCCCCAAAAGGCCATGATAAAACTGGAAAAGATTGTCAAAAATAAACATCTTAAGTCTCTGAAATCCAACCAAAGGGCATACAAAATATTGAGGAAAGGTCAAGGCTTTCCTCAATAGTCCTCTTGCCAAAAATTCAAGATCTTGCACTGTCTTCTTGTTCTGCCCATTTTGCCAAGCCTAATCTTAGATCAAGACAACCATCTGCTCTTTCTGACCCAGGATCAGACAACCATGCCCTGCCAGGAAAAAAAGCAACCTACCAACCAACTAACCAACCAACCAACCAACCAATCAACCAAACAACCTGGCCCCGGACTGTGCCACTGTGGCAACTCTATGGATTCCACTTTCACGTGAGGCCACAGTACCACTTAGAGATGCTTTTACCTTCCCCTCCCGGCTTCCTCTGATATTACCCAAGATGGTTGTGCTACATTTTTACTGCTCACTTAGGCCTCCTTTCCCATTCTTACTTCCCTGGATTCTCAGGTAATAAGTTTCATCTTTATCCTATCGGGAAAAAACTTACCAAGTCAGAACTAAAAGTCCCTGCCTACTTAGCTACATAGTTATCCTCTCATTTTCCCTCTTCTCTGTCTCGCCTGTGAGGATCAGCTCTCTGCCCAAGCTCAGAGCCTTCTCCTCAGCATCCCTTCTGAGTCCCTTCTCCCCCTGCCCTCCAGTCTCAGCTGCCTTCTCTCCTGGCTGCTTTGCTTCAACTCATGAAAACCTATAAAAAATGTGCAATTATTTCCTTTCTTAGAAAAAAAAAGTCTTCCCATAACCTCACGTCTCTCTCTTCCTGTCTTCTTATCCTTTCTTTTCATAGCCATATTTTTGGTATATAGCAAAATACACATAACATAAAATTCACCATTTTAACCATTTGAAAATGGGATTTAACCATTTTAAAGTGTACAATTCAGTATCACTTAGTGCATTCACAATGTTTGGCAACCATCACCACTATCAAGTTCCAGAACGTTTTCAACATTCCAAAAGGAAACCTTGTATCCATTAACAGTCACTCTATCCCCCTAGCCAACCCTAGGCAACCACTAGTCTGCTTTCTGTGTCTATGGGTTTTCTGATTCTGGATATCTCATATGAATTCATAGCCATACTTCTTGCAAAGATTTGTTAGAATGAACAGCATCCACAATCTTACTTCCCATGTTCTTCTCAACCTGATCTAAACTAAACCAGCTCTTCCACTCTCATCTCTGCACCTAAACTGCTCTCTCTAAGACCTCAAATGACAGTCTAAGTTGCCATCCAAGGGTTTTCTAGGACTTTTCCTTCTTCACACCTCTGAAACATTTGAAGCAATCGGTAGGGTTGATTTGGGGGTTTTCTTGTGATCTATGTTTCTATCTCTCAACCAGGAATAAAGGATATCGATACCATTGTAAGAGTCATTCGGAATGTCCATCCAGTGGTGGAAAATAGAGAAGTAGTACAACACTCATGCCAGGTTTCGGACTGACATCTCAATCCTAGGATTATCTGGTTGGACGTTGGAAAAGGCCATCTTGGGTTCATTTGCGTTTTAGGTTTTTATTATAAATTTTGGTTTCATGTGTTAGGCCAAAGTGGAGTTTTTACATTTTACCATTATCTCCTAAGCTTATGTTTTCTAGGTTGTAAATGGCTTTTGAAGGTTCTAGTGCGTGAACACATGTTGAATTGGTCTAGACTTTCAGTTTTTATCAAGAATTGTGAGGTCTCATAAAACTTGAAAAGAAAGAATGGTTCTAAAGACATGGGTCTTCAGGTGTCTTAGGGCCTATTTTATCAGACATCTTTTAAAAATATAATTTAAAATATGTACTCTCTTCATAAAGAAAGCACTTGTGGGGCCACTACCCACCTATAGAAATGGAAACATGTTCAAGACTAATTTTAAAAGAAAAGAAATCAATCTGATAGTAGTATGGAAAAATGGCAGTGGGTGGGGAGTGGATTTGTCTTTGGAGTTTTATTATTATTATTATTATTCCTAAAATGAGAGGGATTGTCACTGCCCATCTGAAGGCTAGTGCTGGAAATAATTCAGAGACATCCAGGGACACTTTTGTTCTTGCTAGAAGTTGACATTTACAGATTAGCAGAAGGTCATCTTTTCCCTTAGGCTAGAAGACGACAAAACATTAATTTTCTTATTTAATTAAATTAACTCCAAAGGAACAAATGATCCAGGACTGTTTCGTAAAAATTATCACCCAGTTTGGAAAAGTAATGGAGTAAACAAGAGAACACTATTTTTTAATGTCAGTGAAATAAAAAGACTGTGATTTTTGTTCCCACAAGAAGGCATTAACTACTAACACACTGAGTTCTGGGTCTCTAGCATCAAGGTAAGCAGCTTACGCTAAAGTCAATAGACTAGGTTAAAAACATTTCTTAGTTTTAATATCCTGGCTGCTGAAGTTGCAACTTTCTTTATTATCGGTGTGGTTGGATACATTCTTCATATGTAAAATGAAATTCAGATTTAAAAAATTCTATGCTTTGGGATAAGTATTTTGATTGTTCAAAGGTTTTGGACCTTACTGCAATTTAAAAAGTTCTTTCTCATCATCAAGTTGACCGATGTTTTCTTCCCATTTATTTAAGCTGTATTTTAAGCCTCTGATTAATTCAGAATTAAGTAGTGATTGTCCATCCGTCTAAACATGCAATTTCCTCAGTCCCTCATAAATTAAAGGGATCGGGTTTTTGTTTGTCTGCTTGTTTGGGGTATGTGTGTGTCTATGTGAGTTTGTGCGTGTGTGTGAGAGAGCGAGCGAGTACACTATTTATTTGTAACAACATATGTGAAATGTTGTCTACCAGGGAAGCTTGTTAGAAAATCAGTATCCTGGGTTTTAACTGGGAGCTGGTCACGTAGGCACCCTCTTCCTGGCATGTATCAAAATTCCAGACTCCCAGAAGGAGAGCAGGTGTTCATCATAAACCATGTTGTTCATACAAACAAGTTAGTATGATGAGCCATTCTTATCAGGGAATGGTGGCGACCTTCCTGAACTCCGAGTTTCCAGATGCCAGCCAAGGGTCAACCATGCAAGCAGATTTTTCTAGGAGAGCAATCTCAGGTCCGCTGTGCTAACACTTTTCTTCGTGCCCATCATGCCCCTTAGGTCTGGCCCCCACTTATGCATACTTTCAGATCCATCCTCCATCATGCCTCTCATTGAGTTTTATGCTCCATCCGTAAGAACTACTTCCATTCCCCGAGAGTACCATATTTTCTCTCGCCGATTCACTGCCTCTTACTTCTCCTGCCTGTGCTGTTGCAGTGATGAGTTACACCTTGGTGAGCCAATCCAAAATACTGTACAATCCAAGACACACAAACGTGGGCTGAGTTAACAAAGGGCCAATGTTTTTGAACATTGATGTTTGAAATATTGATGTCTTTGAACATAAACGTTTTGCATTATGTTTTTTAAACAGATATGTTTTCGTGCAGGTTTTGCTATCACTCCATTTCATCCACGATGCCATTAAAATTTTTTTGTGAAAATTTGTTTCCTTTTCTTCTGATCATTCTCTTAAAAAGATTAATTGAAATGTAGTTATATAATAACCAATTATTGCTAACAAATGTTAATTTTATATTTTTCCTCTGATTATTTAAGGAGATTTGCACTTCTTGAATTACCACAATCTTTAGGGTTTTTTTCCCCTTGTTAAAGAACGAAAATTGAACTGAGTAGATTTGAAGGTCTAATTGGGTTTATTCAGCTATTCATGAATCGGGCAGCATCCCATCCAGCAAATAAATAAGAGCTCAGAGAAGTTATGCAAAACAAACAGTTTTTATAAGCAGAAAGAAGATGGGAGGAAGAAGTTAAAAAGTGGATTATTTCAGGCAAAGTCACCTTTCATTAGGGCAAGGCAGGCAGTCTGATCAGGCAGATTACCTCACTAGTGTTGATCAGGAAATTTGAGACCTATTGGTTTAAAATTCCACTCCTGGGAGAGGCTGAAGCTGCAGTTAGGGTAGGTATTAAGTCTTGCTGGGGCTTAGCATGAGTGACTCCATTTTGGGCCTGTTGTTTCTTTTTAACACCCTTATAATCTGAACTTCACCCATTACATTATTTTTGTCATAGTACTCTGTTTGTGAAATATTTATCATTTCTCCTCAGTGATAAATTTCAAAGCATAACAGAATAATAAGTGTTGATGACAATGTGAAAAAATCAGAACTAACTCTTGCACACTACTGGTAGGAATTTAAAATGGTGCAACCACTTTGGAAAACACTTTGGAAGTTCCTCAAAAAGTTAATAAACACACAGTTATCATGTAACAGCAATTCCTCTCCTAGATATGTACCCAAGAGAATTGAAAGCATATGTTCACAAAGAAACTCAAATATGAATATTTGTAGTAGAATATTCATAATAGTCAAAAAGTGAAACAACTCAAATGTCCATCAGTTGATGAATAGAGAAACAGAATATGGGCAACTTATGCAGTGGAATATTATTCAGCCATTAAAAGGAATGGAATACTGATTCATGGTACAACTTAAATGACTCTCGAAAACATTGTGCTAAGCGAATGAAGCCAGATTAAAAAGGCAGCATTTTGTATCACTCTATTTATGTTAAATATCTAGAATTGGCAAATCCATAGAGACAAAGCAGATTCATAGTTGCCAGGGTTTGGGGGGAGAGGGAAGTGGGGAGTGACTGCTAATTGGTATGGAGTTTGTTCTTGGAGTGAAGAAAATATTCTGGAATTGGATAGTAGTGATAGTTGTGCAACTTGATGAATATACTAAAATCACTGAATTGTATACTTTAAAATGGTGAATTTTAAGGCATATGAATTATATCTCAATAAAAAATGAAAAACTCAAATCACAAATTTCCATTTGAAGATGAAAAAAATGTTTTAATTTTCTCTGTGAAGCACTTAAAAGAAATTTACAACAGAGACTCCAATGAAAATTTTAAAGAGAAATGAGAACTGGGAACTGTCAGCCCCACTTAGTTCCATAGTCGTGTGATTGTTTGAAGAATTGTTTAATTCAGCAATTAGTGTTTGAAATGTCGTGCATACTACTGTACAGTTAGTAATCCTGATAAAGTAAATAGCTTTCTTCATGTAAGTCTCCACTCTGCTTGCAATGTTTTGAAATATTGCAGATTTTTTCACAGATGCATGAATAGTGAGAGGCAAAGACATATTGAGGGCATTTGGAAACTCTCACTTTCTCCTAGCACTCCATCACCAATAAGAGTAAAAACTGTACGCCGTGATGTATCCTTAAAGCTCTTGCGTTTCTCTCTCCTTACACTCAACTGAAATACTGTTACATTTTTCACCCTTATTAGCTTTAGGGTCTTGTGAATGGGCTGAAAGCAATTGATCAAAAAGAGGAATTGCTTTAAGCAATGCCATGGTTAAAACTGCATTTCTGGTTACTGGTTTTTCAAGTCTGATGATGTTGTTAGATCGCGAGGCTAGTTTCTCAGTGTTTTTGCTACTTGAAGAAATGTGATCATACTTTCATACTTTTCAGTGTTTGTGCTGGTTTTATTTTACTTTGTTTACAATTCATGCTTGTGCTACGCTATTTGATGAAGTAAAATTGCCAGAAACTGCTTCACCAGTAGCAGGAGAGCAGTCGGAATACTTAGAATCCATAAATAGATTATTGGTAGAATAAAGGTCCAAAAATGATGGCAGTTTTTAAAAGATCCTTTTGTTTTGGGTTTCTAGTTTTATTAACATGTTATAAAAGTAGGCATGGTCATTACAAGAAAGAATAGTTATTCATTTCCTTAAGGAATGTTGTTAAGTATTTACCATCTGTCAGACTCAGGGAACAGGAGGATGGATCAGCCTACAGAGGCGCTCTTCCTGACGGAGGCCTGCGCCGGTGCGCTGCAAGGGGCCCTCCGTCCGGTCAGTGGGTGCATCTGGTTCCTCGAAGCGGATGATCAGGGACTTCCCCTCTCTCCTCAGCTCAAAGATCCAACCACTTCCCTTGAGGCCAAGAGTGAAGCCATAGGTGGGTGCTAAGAGTAAAAACTGTAGAAGCTCAGTAATTGTATGGTCCACTTTTATTAATTATAATCCCATAAAATTATCAATCAGTGACCAAAGTATCAGAAAATATGAACTACTTGGGAATTTGGCACTACTTCAAAAGAAATCTGAATCAAAGTATAGGTCAACATTTTAGGATGGGATTTGATCACAATTCTGCCTAAACGAAACCCTTTACCAGTAAAAGACAATGTGAAAAATGGTACTAAAATGATAAGAAATTCTGGAAGAGAAAAATCAGAGATGTGAGATGGATGTACAATCCAGGTAGCTCTTCCACGTACCTTCGGACTGCTTCACATAAATGAGAATGGAACTTTCATTTTCTGCTCTGAGCTGCTTACGAAGTTCCTCGCGTTCTTCTAGGGGAAAGGTTGGGGAGAGCAGAACATTGTTCATCCGCCGTTCAGGGTAGAGGAAGGTGTGATAACCTGACTAATTGGAATGTTCCATAGGATCAGCATTTAATAGCCATGAGCTAAGCGTTTAAGATCTGTTATCTCATTTGATCCTTTCAATAGACTGCAAATTAAGTATTACTAGTATCTCTGTTTTACAAATGTGAAAACAGAGGAATAGAGAGCTGATTAAGTATTTTGCCTAGGAATGAATTGTAAGTAATTGGTAAAGATGGACATAGTTGATACTTAATAATCATACCTGGTCTCGTCTGTCTGAGCTACACTTCCTTTCACCCATGTCCGGCAAATGCCTACTGATTCATTTAAGACTTGGTTTGAAGATCACCTGGTACTTCCCTTTTCCTGGAATGCATCGTCTGTTGGTTCTCAAAAAGAACTGTGCTCCTTCTCTCTGTGGTGGTTCCAAGACCCTCAAACCACATATTGTGGTGGTTGTATACTTCAACTGTTACCCCTAGAGGAGATGTTTTATCAGATTCACAGTTTTATTCCTGGAACCTGGCATACTCCCAGGGCTATAGGAGGTGCTCAATAAACACTTACCAAATGAATGATTGATCAGTAGACGGAATAAATGTTGAATAAATGTTAATTCTCCATTCCCTGTGTTAATACAAATACTAGAATTAACTTTACCTAGTTAAAACATTGTCTTGGAATTTATTCCAACTTCCCGCTTTCTGTGAATTAACCAGAAACCCTTTGTTTTTAGATTTTTACTAATTAACAAATTACGTCTCTTTTGACTTAAGTCATTTTAAAGTATAGGGCCGAACAAAATCAGACACTTCAGATCATTCACGTGTCTTTGAGGGGCGCAGTTCACTCAGCCATTTGCCTCCCTGTCTCGGTACTCACACAACACTTGCAGCGATGTCTGTTAATGCACACTAAGTCAGTTCTCCTTACCCTGCCTCCAAGCGTGCCTGTTCAACAGGTCATTCAGTTACTATTCTCTTGCACTCAGGACCAAGATAAAACATGTGCCAGAGAAAGATGTCTTATCGAGATTCTCGAGATGGACTAGTTACACATAAACAAATAAATTACCAGAGCAAAGTCTCTTACCTTTTAGAAAGAGATTTGTTATAGGGGTTGAGAGTGAAGAAAATCAATTATTGTTGAACTGATAAATGTCCCTTCTAGAGAGTTTACGTTGCCATTAAAGCATAAAGTTGCCATTTTTCTTTATCTGTCAGCTACTTATTTCCTGCATGAGCTATACAGGCTTCTAAATCACATCTGTTGGTCACTTGCCAAATGCTTGGCTATTGGGTACATATGGAATAAATTGTTCAATGAAGAACTTTCCAGCTATTTGAAATGAATCTTTCTAGCTATTTGATCAAGTGCACCTGTAAATCTAAGATGCCTATAAAGAAATGTCTAACTAGTACATTGGATGCAAGATACAAAAATCTCACATAGGATAATAGTAACTAAAGTTCTGAATGTTAACTTGACTTAGGAAATGTTCATGGTAGTGGGAAAAAAGTCCCCAAACCAAGGCTTGAAATGCTAATAGATGGTAACCCTATTTATACACACATTTATGTTACTCTTCATATTCGGGAAGCTGATGATAGTATTTCCTTTTTAGGATAGAAGGGAGAATTCTTCAATAATAGAAGGGAAGAAATACCCAGTTGAAAATGACCACTTTTTCAAAGCATCTGTTTTCCCAGCCATGTGGAAGGCTGCCGGTTCTGAGTTACACAAACCTGCATTAGTTGTTTTCCAGCAGAATACTTGTCGAGGCTGCCTGTTTTGTGAAAGTGTTTCCTCAGGACCAGCATAACAGAAGAGTATGAAATATTTATTGAATAAGTATATTTCGTTGCTAGTTCATACCTCTGCACCTCTGTCTAGATCATCCTTTCCTCCATGGCCCTCCCATCAATAGCCCTGTGGGACCATTTGCCTCCTTCAAGAGAAAGGCTCTCGTTCTTAGGGGCACTCTCGGAGCCTTCCTTGCAGCCTCCTCTGGGAAAAGTTCTCCATCTTTTCTTTGTTCTAGCACGTGCATGTTGGAAACCCTTGCTAGCGCCCCTGTTACCCTGCCATGCTGTGTTTTACAGCATGTGTGTCTTCCATTACATGGGTTTGTTTGCATTCTCAGGGCCTAGTGTATAGTTTTGTTCAATAAATATCAAATGAGTGAGTGGGCAAATGAGTGAGTGAATAAAGATAAGATGTCCTTTATTGCCTTTTCTCACTGAACTATGTCCTTGTTCTGTGCCTCTTCCAAAGTAGTGCAAGTTCACCGAGAATAGGGCTGCCAGATTTAGCAAAACTAAACGTAGTCTTACCATTTGATCTAGCAGTTGTGCTCCTTCCTATTTGGCTAAATGAACTAAGTGTATTTACATAAAAACCTGCATGCAAATGTTTAAGCAGCTTTATTCATAATTGCCAAAACTTGGAAGCAACCAAGATGCCCTTCAGTGGGTGAATGGATAAACTGTGGTACATCCAGACAATGGAATATTATTCAGCAATGACAAGAAATGAGCTAGAATGCCATGAGAAGACAAGGAGGAAGCTAAAATGTGTATTGCTAACTGAAAGAAGCCAACCTCAAAAGGCTACATCATGTCTGATTCCAGCTCTGTGATATTCTGGGAAAGGCAAAACTCTGGAGACAGTAAAAAGATCAGTGGTTGGGGCTGGCCCTGTGGCCGAGTGGTTAAGTTCACGTGTTCCACTGTGGCAGCCCAGGGTTTCGCCAGTTTGGACCCTGGGCGTGGACATGGCACTGCTCATCAGGCCATGTTGAGGCAGTGTCCCACATGCTACAACTAGAAGGACTTGCAACTAAGATATACAACTATGTACTGGGGGGATTTGGGGAGATAAGGCAGAAAAAAAAAAAAAAGATTGGTAACAGTTGTTAGCTCCATGCCAATCTTTAAAAAAAAAAAAAAAGATCACTGGTTGCCGAGGGTTTGGGAGGAGGGAGGAATGAACAGGTGGAGCATAGAGGATATTTAGGGCAGTGAAAATACTCTATATAATACTAGAATGGTGGATACGTGTCATTATACATTTGTCAAAACCCATAGAATGTACAACACCAAGAATGAACCATAATGTCAACCATGGACTTTAGGTGATAATAATGTATCAATATTGGTTCTTCATCAATGGTCACAAATGTACCACTCTGGTGGGGTTGTTCATCGACAGGAAGACTATGCATGTGTTGGGGGAGGGGTATACGTATATGGGAACTCTATGTACTTTCCACACAATTTTGCTGTTAATCTAAAACTATTCTAAAAAAATCCACCCAAAAAATGCAGGGAACCCAATTAAATGGGAATTCCGGATAAACAACAAACACCTTTTTAGTGTAAGTATGTCCCATGCAGTATGTGTGTGTGTGTCTGTGTGTACATGCAAAAGAAACTTAGCATACAGCTAACTTTTATTTATTTGTTTTAACTGAGACATAATTTGTGTATCATAAAATTCACTATAGTACAGTGTGCAGTTTAGTGGTTTTTAGTGTATTAGCGTATTTAACGTATTCAAGAAGGGGTACAACCATCACCACTATCTAATTCCAGGATATTTTCATCACCCCAAAAAGAAACCCCATACCCATTAGCAGCAGTGACTCCTTATTCCTCCCTCCTCCCAGCCACTGGGAACACTCACTGATCTACTCTCTGTCTCTATGGACTGGGGACTTGTTGCTGTTTAAGGCTCCCTTGAACTTGGGATTCTTAGTTTCTATGTCCCACCATGCAAACACAAGCAGATCCTTCCCAAGGGCAAAGGAAGACTCAGGAGTGGAATTACTGTTAAACTCATATTCTGAATTGGAATAACTTAGAGGGCACCATCTTTAAATCTCACTTTGATACCATGGCACTGTCTGTTCAATTAATCCATCATTTTTCATTACATCTAAACGTGCACTGGTGAGTCTGTGACTTAAAGGAAAAGTCAAAATAGTGAAAAGTACGTTTTGCTTATAGCCTCATTTGTGTCTACAGTAAATCTTACTTTCTGTTCTTTCCTGAATAGTATACAGTGTAGAGGAGGAAGACATGTCCTCTACCCGCTCTGAGTTTTTCTGGCCAGAGAACGAATTAAATTCACAAGACAGAATAACAGGAGAAAATTAAACAAAGCTTTATAGCATGTATACATGGGAGAGGCTCAGGCAAACTGAGCAGCTCACCAAAATGGCTGAAGCCACCACCTTAAATATCATCTTCAGCTAAAGACAAAGGAGGATGATGTTGGGGGTGGGGGGAGTCAGTTACAGGAGGTTACCAGACAAGCACAATAAACAAGAGTCAGGTTATTATGCAGATGTAAGTCCTTGCCTTCCTCATTGATGAGAGTTTCTAGAGATAAGGTCATCCCCCCTTCTTCCTGGTACAGAGAGGGAGACACATTTACAGATGGAGATTTCCCTTACAGATGCAAATGTCTCTTACAAAGGGTAAGTAAATTCTACTTTTCAGAGTTTCTTTCCTGTCTGCAGTTTTTTAAAAGTAACCAGCCCCAAAATAATCCTCATGCCAGAGAGACATCTTGGGGTGGCCAATTCCAGTCCCCCACGGCAGTTACAGAATGGATGAAGGCGCACTTGCTCGCTGGCTTTCAGAACTTGTGATTCTGAAAAGTGGAACTAGGAAATGAAAACCGGTTTTGCACCAAAACTCTTGACATTGTGTGATTCAAGAGAATGTCCTCGGGCACAACCCTGATGAGGACTTGGGTGAGTCTCCTTGTTCTGCAGGGACAGCCAGGCAGCGCCTGGACCTCTCGTCCGCCTTTGGGCCGAGCATACAGCTCCGCTGCAGTCACTGCGGAACCCAAGACATTTAGGATCAGAAATGTTTTATGATAGGAGCATATTTGGGCTGTGATGAAGAAATCTGCTTTTTATTCTAAATGTAGCACATCTGCGTTCTACTTTGCCAAAGTATAGCCATGTCATAATTAAAAATGAATTTGAGTTTCCATAGAATTCAAAACTAATGAGAGCCATGATTGAAAACACATGAGAGTGACAGTTAGCTGAAAAAGCTAGCACTTGAATTTATTTACTTTAAAGCTATCATAAGAGAAGAGCTTATGTGGCAAAAGAAAAAGACTCTGCAGCTTGCTCCAAAGACTTGAACACTGTTCCCGCTCCTGAGTCTGTGGAGAGGGCTTTATAAGTATCTCGAGTCAAGGAGAAGTTCATACTCTGTAGATGTGTAAGATAGGCACTCTGTGACAAAGTACAGCCTGTTCTTGGCCTCTACGCTTCATGAACTCGCTTTTATTTCCTTAAGGAATTATCTTTGAATGTGGTATATTTGAGGACAATTAGTAGAGTAACCTCATAAACTTGGAGCAATGTGAGAATCTAATCACACCAACTGTTTTACCACATAAATTCCTAGCAGAGGCTGCAAAGGAGTTCTGGGGCTGTGCGAGGGTGAACCTGACCTGCAGACGTGTGGGAAAAGTCTATACACCACTTAAATACAGCAAAAGGTCCTTGTGGCCACATCACTGAGAGGAAGTCTATACAATTGTGGCAAACCAGGTTGGCCTGCACTATGGAGCGTTGATACTCAGTATGGGGCCCTGGAGTCTATTAACAGAGGAAAATGCGGCAGCAATGAGTAAACCCAGCCACACGGTCACACAGTCGCTGCGCAGCAGCATAGCCCCCGCTAGTTTGCCTTGGCATTCTTCCATGGGTTTGGCTGGTAAGGAAACAAGGAGCCCAAGTGGATTCAGACGGGTATCACTTCCACAGGCAGCAAAAGGAAGGTCAGCATGGCGTCAGCTCCACACAACTCTAGTCCCACAGGACAACACAGATCCAAAGGGGCCAGATAACAGACGACCTGAGCTGTGGGTGGCTGAACCGAGGGAGACAGAGGAGAAATGACCATAACGTGGGGCTGGGGAAATGCCTCACAGCAACTCCTACCCAGGTTATCTCCTCTGGCTCCAGGAGGAATTGCAGGATATCCCACCAAGACATGGGTCAGAGTGTGGTTAAGCTTTGCTTGTGTGGCCCATGGGGTGGAATGCAAGGTGACAGGACACCATGGTGAAGGCTTTGCCCTACAGGTAATTGATCAGTGTCAGAGGAGGAAACCTATGCCCCGCAGTCCATGCTGCACAGCACAGGTCCCCTTAATCTCTCAGAGGCTCTTGAGGTAGGAACTCTGCAAGGAACTTGTGAAGCCGGCGTTGGCTAAGGCGGTGTTTAAGATTGCGTGGAGGCCGGCCATGTGGCCGAGTGGTTAAGTTCGCGCGCTCCGCTTCGGTGGCACAGGGTTTCACTGGTTTGGATCCTGGGAGTGGATGTGGCACCGCTTGTCAGGCCATGCTGAGGCGGCATCCCACATGCCACAACTAGAAGGACCCACAACTAAAAATATACACAACTGTGTACTGGGGGGGCTTTGGGGAGAAAAAGGAAAAATAAAATCTTAAAAAAAAAAGATTGCTTGGAGATGTATGCTAATGAAACCGGGGACCAGAACTCATTGACTCTGTTATCTCTCTTGGCTTCTCCCTCAAACCTGCCATAACACCCTGGACAATAGGATAAAATAGTTCCTCTGTCTTCTGTGCCCCTCCATCTCCTGTTCTGTCCTCCTGCATCTATTTCCATGTGTGTCCATTAAACACCAGTGCCCTTAGGCATGCCTGGACCCTCGGGGGATGACCCTCCTGGTGGAGATCTGACTTCTGAATATTTCTCTCTCCCGTGTGAATATCAATCAATCACCGTTGCCTGTTCCAAGATGTCCAGAGACTGAGGAGAAGGCAGTAACCGAAGATGTGGTTATGGGAGATTTGCCTGACAGGTGCCCTGAGATTCCTGCCAGAAAGTCCCTCCTCTTGTGATTCACACAAGTCTGAACCACGTGTTTGTCCTTAGCATTTTTGTGTTGCAAACTAGGGGGATTTTTCTTCATTCATAGGCTCATGGGTTGCCAGATTTCTTGCGCCCTCTTATATTGTAATGTGGAAAGCATAGTCTGCATGATTTTTTAAATTTTCAGTTCATTCATTTCATCATTAAACAAGGATTTATCAGGTAACTATTGCATTCCAGGCATTGAACTGGATGATGAAGACACAGAGATAAATTTAGTGTCTCTTCATATAATTAAAGTCTTATGATAAATGACTTTGCCATACGTGACTGCGATTTTACAGCGCATCAGATTATAGCTCTTGTCTACGATGGTGATTTATAGTGCATTTCTCTTATGATAATGAAGAAAACCCATTAAACTAGAGCTTATATGCTAAACTTATTGAGCTTCTAAGTCATTTGGTTGTGGGCTCCATTGCACAATGGATAGCGCATTGGATGGTAAGGCACGGCAGAGAGCAGCCTCCAGAAGCCACTGCCCTCCCTGGGGGAGGAATCTAGGAAGGACGCAGTGATTTCCAAACCCAGAGGCTGCCCCACCTGATGGAAGCTGGCAGCACAGCCGGCCTAGTCAGAGGCGCTGGCATCCTATAAAAGACACAGCCACCCTGCGGTACCTGCTAGTACCTCCCATTGGCCCATCCCTGCTGGAAGCCTGCTCCTAGGAGAACCTGGGACCAGCTTGCAGGGATTGATCCCAGGAGCAGTGGGGGAGGGCACTGCTAGGGACTGAATGTTTGTGTCCCCTCAAATCCATCTGTTGAAACCTAACACCCCATGTGATGGCATTAGGAGGTGGGGCCGTTGCGGGGGGCGGGGGGGCCTTAGGTCATGAGGGAGGAGCCCTCATGAATGGGATTAGTGTCCTTATAAAAGAGACCCCAGAGAGCCCCCTCGCCCCCTCCACCACGTGAGGACACAGCGAGGAGATGGCCATCTATGAACCAGAAAGTAGGCTCTGACCAGATGCCGAATCTGCTGGTCCCTTGATCTTGCACTTGAGCCTCCAGAACTGTGAGAAGTAAATGTCTGTTGGTTAAGCCGCCCAGTCTGCAGTGTGCTTGTTACAGCAGCCGAATGGATGTAGATAGGCAGGCGCAAGAGGCGGGGCACGTGGACAGAGCTTCCTGCCTCCATGGAGCTTCCCTTCTAGGGAGACACAGTAAGCAACTAGCATTTTATATTATTTATAATTTTATTTTACATAATGATAATTTTACGCTTCATTTTTTTTCAACTTTAAAAGGGTGGTGCGTCCCATGGGGCAGAAGTGTACAGCAGAGGAAGAGGATCAAGAGGGTCAGGGACGCGGGCGGCTCCCAGCTGTAGACATGGAGGGCAGGCCAGGCTGAACTAAGAAGCTCGCGTCTGAGCAAAGATTGGACAGAGGTGAGGTGTCAGTTATGCAAAATGCCCCCCCCCCCCAGTATATTTCAGGTGGAGGAAACTGCAAGAACAAAGATCCTAAGGGTAAACAGGCCAGGGATGTTCCAGAATCAGGAAAAAAGTACGAAAGAGGAAAGCAGTACCAGATGAGGATAGAAAGGGGAGGGGGCACAGACCATACACCATGGAGAGAAGTACAGACAGTTGTCAAGTGGAGTCAGACTCTCGATTTGGTCCAAAGGGTGTAAATCATGTCAGCATAACAGCAGGATGTATATATTACAAAATAGAATTTCACCTGTAAACATGGGCGGTTCACCCGATGTTCTGTAAATACTGACTGAGTTCTTGTTATGTGTCAACAGTGGCAAATTTGATAGATAAAACACTGCTTTCATTGGGCTTACATCTAATTGGAGAGATAACAAACAAGTAAATAAAATAAATAAATATACAAATAAATAATAGCATTTCAGGCAGAGAGAAGTGTTAGGAAGAAAAATGAAGCTGAGTCTAGTGAGCGAATGTGGGTTGAGGGTATATACACAACTCAAGATGGAGAAATCAGAAGGACTTGACAAAAACCTATTTTTCTCAGCTTATTACAATCCATTTTATAACTTTTTAAATAGTGATGATAGAGAAATAAAAATATACTCTGATGCCATATTTTATGTATTGAGAATTTTGAGAAAATTTGCCATTTCTTGTTTAATGACATTCAAAATGTAATGCTCATAAAGACTAGAAGATTTCTGTTGGAATTTGCAGAATTATTTCCCTTGAGGTAAAGAATGAGATGGTGACATTTGAGCAGGCTACTGGAGGACGAAGGGAAGATGGGGTATAAAAATGTCTTTGGCCTGGGGAAGGGCATTTGCTAATGTTCTGAGGAAGGAACAAGCTTCAAGTTCAGCAAGAAGTGCGTGGGGGCTGCAGTGGACAGAACAAGAGACAAGCTGAGATCAAAGAGGGAGTCAGGCGTGTGAGGAAGGGCTGTGCAGACAAGGAAGAGACTGGACTTCATCCTCGAGGGATGAGAAGCCGTGGAGGGGTGGGGAGGAGGGGAAGGCCATCATTTACGTTGTGTTTTTAGTTTTTTTTTTTCTTTGAGGAAGATTAGCCCTGAGCTAACATCTGCTGCCAATCCTCCTCTTTTTGCTGAGGAAGACTGGCCCTGAGCTAACATCCATGCCCATCTTCCTCTACTTTACATGTGGGACGCCTACCACAGCATGGCGTGCCAAGTGGTGCCATGTCCGCACCCGGGATCCAAACCGGCAAACCCAGGCCGGCGAAGCGGAACATACAAACTTAACCGCTGCGCCACCAGGCTGACCCCTACGTTGTGTTTTAAGAGCTCACTCTGCTGACATTGGCCAAGAACAGTGTGAAGGGCAAGTGTGGAAAGAGGAGGACCGCCAGGCAGCTGTGAAGTAGTAAAGAGACAGAAGCAGAGTCAGGGGAGTTAGGGACAGGCAGATGTGAAGGAGGTGTGTCAGGGATCTTTGTAAAAGGATGGGGTTGGAAAAACTATGGCGAGAGTAGCCAGACAGGAGGCGGGCCACATGCACGGGTCACATTAAGAATGCCATTTGTCCAACAGGCAGTCTGTGCTTTATACCAGGGCTTGGCTAACTTGTTCCATAAAGAGCCAGGTAGTAAATATTTTAAGCCTGGTGGATCATAAGGTTTCTGTTACAACTACTCAACTCTGCGTGTGTGTGAAAGCAGCCCCAGATATTACACAAATGAATAGGAGTGGCTGTGTTCCAATAAAACTTTATTTATGCAAACAGGGGGCAGGCAGGATTTGGCCCCTGGGCTGTAATTTGCTAACCTGTTTTAGACTCCTGGACCACCAGTAAAATGTCCTGACCTCTGCTCCATATAAGACGTTGGGGCCTTGTTTGCGGGCCATCCATGTGTCCCGGAGTCCATGCTTCTAGACACTGAGCCAGCCATCGGGCCCCTTGACTTCTGACCTGAAGAGTCACCTCATCTCCTGACTAATGGGATCCTACTTCACTAGGATAATATTACTGTTTTTAGTGTTTACTTTTTACTCACAAATTTTACTCACAGATGTTAATGCCAGCCTTTCACTTCACGTCCTTACAGATGAGGCCATGATTGAGTTGATCCTGCCTCCCAATTTCTTTCTCCCAGAATCTGCTAAATCTTTTTGTTCCTTTTTGGTGTCTGGGAGGATGGTCTAATGCAAATGCATGGCCTTTGGAATAGCTGGCCCTGGGTTTGTATGACAGCAGTTCCACACTTCCCCTCTGAGTGCCCTGGGCACGTTGCTTAATTTCTCTGAGCCTTCATTTCCTCATCTGTAAGATTCAGATACTATTTCCTTTGCAGCCTAGTGAATAGTAAATGATAATCCTAAAGTACCAAAGTGCCAGGCAATGCAGCAACATAGCTTTTCTTTCTTAACCAATATCAGGTCCACTGAGAAGGTGCTGAACCCACTGGAAAATGCTAAGATTTGTGAAATCCCCAAGTAAGATTTTACTTCTATTCTAATATTTTCATAAAGTTCCAGTTTCTTTCAATTTGACTGTTTATGAACATTATGCAAATAAAGCACACAAAATATAAGTATATATTTATAACAGATGATCAACTACTTGGTTTTTCTTAGGCAATATAACACAGACAGCAGGAAACCACATATTCGAACTTTTTGTTAAAATGTCACACCAATTTATGGTGACAGAAATAGTGACTAGCTCTGTCAGGACAGAGATTTTTGAATACAGCGAGATAGATAATAGTCATAAAACTCGAAATGTTTTAAGCTGTCTACTGGCACTTAAATAGGTACAAAGCCAGATCTCACATTTTGCAGCTATAAGCATACACGTTCTAATAATCTCATAAAAAGCACCAGGCATTTTATGTTATGCATTCCTAGTGGGTCATGTTAATATTGTGCATGTTCGTCTCAGAAACCCAGCTCACGATGATCTGCCAACATCTTTATGTCTCCAGTTTCATCACATTATTTTAAACTAAACTAACAATTTCTTTTTCACTGAAATTTCACATTTGCTAGACTAGTCATTTAGCATGAAAAATAAAAATCAATACAGTCAGTCAATGTCATTGTAAAGTCTGGGCTGATGGTTCTAGAATTGCTTTTAAAATATCTTCTAGAAATCTTGTCACATGGGAAATACATAATGGCTATACACATTTAGAATATAGAAAGAAAATCGAGCAGGATTGTAACCAGGGTGGCAGTCAGAGTCATACAGACTACAAAGTAGAGTTGAGGAGTATTGAGCACCATGTTAAAAATCACAGCTTCAGTTTAAGGTTTTTTAAGAGAATTAATCTCTTAACTCATTTTTCTAGCTTTTGCTTTATTTTAAAGAACTATTCATTCTATTTTTCATCGTAAAGAGGATTTTAGCATCACATGACAAATGTGAGTTTCTTTCTCATATATTCTCTTCTGCCCTCATGGAAGGTACCAGGATGTAGACAAATTAAGCTGGCCCATGGACTAAAGCAAGCAGGCAACACATGGGTTTAAATGAGAACTGCATTGAGTGCCTGCTTATGATGTCCTGTGCTTGAGGATCGGTGCATTTAAGCTTCAAAACCAAGCTATGAGCTAAACACTGCTGCCTAGTTCACGGATTCTAAGAAACCTATTTTTACGCATATTAACCTCTCTCTGAAATTGAAATGTGTCTTTTACAGCACAATCAACGGTGTCTCCCAGCCAGTTAGCCAGACAGCAGGCCAGAGACAGTCACCTCTACGTGAACATGACCATGGCCACTGGTGATTTCCAATGCGCTTTGTGAATTGTTGGTGTGGCATATGTTGGTTCTCCATGCCCAGCAGATGTCACTGACAGCAGGGGAAATCACCAACTCCTCAGAAGCTCACAGAGCTCACATCTCACAAGACTGTCGCGGGCGCCTCGCACTTCAATTTGCAAGAAACTTCAGGCTGATTTTTAACAAAAGTTTCTTGACTTCCAGGGATATATGATTAAATTGATGAAGGGAAAAAAAGGAAAAATAAACTATGTGTTCAATCACATAGGCGAGCATCTGCCAGGCGCTTGAAAGCAGAAGTAACTGTGCTTTACTTCCTGGAGCAGTGCCATTCCCTCCCTCCATAACCCATCCCTCCCTCAGCCTTGTGGCTTCCAACAGGAACATCATTAGGGTTGGGGCCAAGGTCTCCTTGTCCCCAGGCAAAATCGAAGACCATGTGCATCTGTCCAACTGTGCTGGGGAACTCTGAGCAGGGGAGCAACTCAAATTGTTTTGGCTTGTGTCTTAGAGCTGCTACCCCTTTGCGGGGAAACGTTATCTCCTACTCTCCCACCTGGAGAAAAGCCGCTGGCTCAATGGCACCCTGGGTTCCCAGAGAGTCCTCGAAATGCCAGGGCCTGGCTCACCAATGGTTTGGCCAAGATGAAACCCAGTGGTGTCCACTGGGCTGCTGTGAGCATTCAACCTCAGCACCAGCTAGGCAGACCCAAAAGTGGGCAGAAGTCAAGGCCATTCCCACAGCTCCGGCTGAGACTTGCCTTGAGGAACCTTGTTTTATTTTACTGATCCTCTGGGGTGGGGAGAGGGGAGTGTTGCCATTTACACAACTCCAGACATGGCTGCTGTAATTGAATCATGTGGCTCACCAGTGCAGGCGACCCCGGTCAGAGCCCCTTCTCTGATGAGACTGGCTGCAGTTGAGCTGCACTGCCCAAATTGGCCCCATTGCTACCTGGAGGTGGATGCCACTGGACCTGCAAGTTCCCTACTGGGGTCATCAAGGTGCCCTCCCCTCCGACTCGCTTGTTATCAAAACATTCATTGCTTTTGAACTTATTTAACCTGATGTCAGTAATGCTTGTCAAACACCTCAAGGTGAAGTGCAGTATCATGGTTGGTTACAAAGGATCTCAGCAGACCGACACTTCACAGCATTCACTGCACTCAAGGCCCTAGGTGCGCAAGTTCAACATTAAAAAAATCTCATTCTTAGCATTCTTTGGAACTAGAAAAGTTCTTCAGTTGAACATTTGTTTAAAAGAGGAGCTCATGCAATAGGAAAATGCAAACTGTGCAGCTGAATAGAATTGTCTAGAACAGTGTAGAATCTCTGCCTGTTAGTCAGAGACCCTCAAGGGGGTGGAGGCTTCATGTTGTCCGTTGTTGTGTCACACTGTCTACAACGGTGCTTGAAACATAGCAAGAGGCTCAGTTACTGAATGGATGATATTATTGAACTTGTTGCTAGACAGGTAAAATATAAAATCATACGGGACGGGCATGGCAGAGACCAAATGAGAAACAAAGAAACCCATTTAACTTTACTTCTCTGCCGCAAGGAGAGAAAAGGTGAATAAGCGCCATGGATGGAGAAGCAATGAGTTTCTTTGTTCTTCCCATCAGCGGGCTGCTCCTGGTAGCTGAGAGAGGGGAAGATGGCAGGAAATTGCAGTTGCTGGGAGGGGGCTGTGAAGCTTTAGCTGGCTGCGTGAGGTTGCAGAAGTGGGGGCTGTTTCCAGCCTTCCTGTTGTTAGAGAGAGGAACAGGGAAAGGTTTTTATGTTTACAAGGAGTCTCATGAGGCTATTTGAAAATGGAGAGGAACGAAGGCGGGTAGGGGTGGGGGATCCAGAAGTGCAAGAGGAGATGGAATGGAAAACTTTTATATTGGTTAATTTTTAATTCAAAACATCATCCAGAACATCATTTAAAGATACTGTCTCCTTTTGTTCGCACGGTTATATATTGCTGCTGTAATTGAAGGATGTGTTTGTTTATGTGTTTGGTTTTTCCTGGAACTAAAGTACTACTTGAATCATCTGTAACATGGGAATTGGTTACACCAGTGGTTCTCAGCCCCAGGAGAGGAGCAATTTTGTCCCCCATGGGACACTTGGCAACATCTGGAGACATTTTTGGTTGTCACACTGGGGAGAGGGTGCTCCCAGCTTCTAGTGGGGAGAGGCCAGGGATATGGCTAACCATCCTGCAATGCACAGGACAGACCCCACGACAAAGAATGATCCCGTCCAAAATGTCAGTGGTGCTGATGCTGAGCAATCATGGGTTTCCACCATTTTTATCAGATTCTTGTAATTTTCCTTAAATCCATCATGTGAATTTAGGGAAAAATATTCTTCTTGTTGATTCTCAACCCTGGTGGCACTGGAATGGCCTAGGTGCTTTAAAAAATTCTGATACCTAAGCCACCCCAGCCGATTAAATGAAGATGTCTGGTGTTGGCTCCTAGGCATCTTAATTTTTTTGGTGAGGAAGATAGGCCCTGAGCTAACATCTGTTGCCAATCTTCCTCTATTTTTTTGTATGTGGGATGCCACCACAGCATGGCTTGATGAGCGGTGTGTACATCCACGCCCAAGATCCAAATCACGAACCCCGGGCCGTGGAAGCAGAGCGTGCAAACTTAACCACTATGCCATGGTGCCAGCCCCTGCATTTTTAAATTGCTAATTATAACCAGCATTAAGTGGCACTGGTTTAAATGATCCTAACCACCCATAGTTGATTTACCTTATCTGCAATAAAAAATTCTACAAATAAAATGATACGACTCTCCAACTTAAATGAGAATGTAGCAGCTGCCATTCCTCCATGGTTTCCTATGTGGTTGCTTATATTTTGCAAAAGGATTTTCTTTCACTTACATAAGAAAAAATGTGTTAAAAAATGTTCCTGATCTCAGAAAGATAGCTCTGGAATAAAATTAAAATATTTACTTCTTATTTTTGACATGCTTGTAGCAATGCTTAACTCCTAAGTCCATTTCTTTGTGGTGAACATTTCAGTGACTCATCAGAGATGAAATAGTAATAATAATTTGATTCACAGAGTGTTCCATGCTATTAGTGGGCTAGACTGCAAGTCTAATATATGACCATTATAATTTCTCTGTAAATAAAAATTGAGACATAAAAATACCCATGGACTGATAATTTAAAAATGACTTCTAGAATAATTAGTTGTGGTTTAGATTTAAATATTCTGGGTTTTGGTTGGATTATTAGTTTATTTCCTTGCTTTTGCCTTAACCAAATTAGTGCAAGTGTGCAAGTATTGTGTCTTTGTTTTTCTTTCTCTTCTATGCCCAAGACTTTTCCAGACTTAGTTATGAGGTTAGAGAAAGAAGCAGAAGTTCATGTATTACTTAGGTTTCTCCAGAGAAATAGAACCAATAAGATAGATAGAGAGATGATAGGTAGGTAGATAGATAGATAGAGATAGAGATATATAGATATATAAGAGGAAGTTTATTTTAAGAACTGGCTCATGTGGTTATGGAGGCCAAGAAGTCCCACAATCTGCCATCTGCAAGCTGGAGACCCAAGAAAGCCAGTGGTGTAATTTGGTCTGAGAATGAAGACCTGCGAATTGGGGGGCCGATGGTGTAAGTCCCAGTCTGAATCTGAAAGCCCAAGAACCAGGAGTGCCAACGTCTGTGGGCAGGAGAAGAAGGATGTCTCAGCTCAAGCAGAGAGAACAAATGTGCCCTTCCTCTGCCTCTCTTTGTTCTATTCGGGCCCTCAACAGATTGAATGATGCCCACCTGAATTGGTGAGGGCCATCTTTACTCAGGCTACAGATTCATATGCTAATCTCTTCCAGAGACCCCCTAATAGACGACACATCCAGAAATAATGTTTTGCCAGCTATCTGGGCATCCCTTAGCCCAGGCAAGTTGACACATAAAATTAACCATCACAGTTCCTTTACTATATGAATAAATAGTCTTCCAGTAGCATGATAAAGAGCATGTTTGAAGAGACTCTTTCCTAAAACTCACCAGAGTAATCAAAAGGTAGATAAGTCTAGCAAACATGGAGAAAACAATAAGGTCAAAGTAGCAGAGAAACCTCCAATGGCTGATAGAAAGATTTAGATTAGGTGATATCTGATACAGATTGAGAACATATCTTTTCCTAATATTATATTACTTCAAACTTGCCCTAAATAAGAGGTCTGGATTTTCTAGACCTCCCCAATCCACGGCTGTAAGGAAGGCCATGTTATTACATGGACTATTTTTCTGGCTCGTGATGGTCTTTTAATCCCTGCATCTCCTGTAGCTCTCTTTTACACTCACGCTTGCTCCCTCTGGGATCTCATTCAGCCCATGGTTTTGAATGTCATCTGTATGATGATGATGGCCCCCCAATTTGTATCTCCTGGGAGAGTGAAGAGCTGAAAAGCAAGCTGTGTCCCATCAGGAGGCAGCCTCGAGGGCCACAGAAGACCAAATTATTGGCAGCAGACTCCAGGTGCTGCCTGTTGAAACCACGTCGTCCTCATTTTCTGCCAGTGAGCTAGTTCCCTCGCTGATACTTTTTACCTTCTAATTTTTTCTGACAGTGACGTATTGTTTTCCCAGGGATTCGGGACAGTTCGACAAAGTCTGGAGCTATTTCATTCTCAAGGTCAACACTCTTCAGTCGTTTGAACACTACCTTTTTGTTCCTTGTTATTCCCAAGAATAATATTCAATTACTATGTCTTATTCTTCTCTGACTTTGCACCCAGAAAAAAGAATTGCTTTTTGACTCATTCTTTCAACAAATAATACATGTACTATTGCTATAGAAGCCTTGGACCTTGAATTGCTGCTTAAATGAACATGTAGCATCTAGTACTGTTATTTTTACTTCGTTATATTTTTAAGATTTTTATTTTTTTTTCCTTTTTCTCCCCAAAGCCCCTCCGGTACATAGTTGTATATTCTTCATTGTGGGTCCTTCTAGTTGTGGCACGTGGGACGCTGCCTCAGCGTGGCTTGATGAGCAGTGCCATGTCCGCGCCCAGGATTCGAACCAACGAAACACTGGGCCGCCTGCAGCGGAGCGTGCAAACTTAACCACTCGGCCACGGGGCCAGCCCCTCATTATATTTTTAAATTAAGTTTCAGAAACATGGAGTTGGATAAATTATAATTCCTGGTCCATGGCATTCTCATCATTGTTCTAGATGTGGCTCATTTTACATATTCAACTGTTTAATTAGTTATTGTTAATAGTGTAGCAGATACCATGTAGCATTACCAACGACAAAGACTACGTCTTTTACAATCAACCAATACTCCTGCTCTCTCCACCACGACCCTGCAATCTAGGTCTTTCCTTTCTTTTTTATACAGATTTATTGCACATATACATTTATTAGTAAGTAATTTTTATTCTAGTTATCTTTAACTTTATAAAAAGGATATCCTGCCATATATAACCTGTTGGCAGTTGTTATTACTGTTATATGATTAAGGTTGATCGTTAACATATACGTCTCAGTAATTAGTTGATTTTGACAGCTGTATACTATTTCCATATAGTCCATACACCAGACTTTCTGCACCTGCTCTCCTGCTGATGGACACTTTGTTGCTAACGTGAGCTGTGCTGTTATAAACTTGCTTGTCCATGGTTTTTCACAATATATGTGCAGTACCTTCTCTTGGGTCGCACAGAAGTGGAATTGACTCGTAGCAATGACTCAGCGAGGTGAGTGGTCGGATGTTTAGAGGTGACGTCTGACCCTTTTCCAGAGTCATCGCATCAATTTACACTCCCATCAGCAATGTACAAAAGCCACTGTGAAGCCACCTGCTCTCCAAGAGGTAGCATGGTCAGACTTTAAATTGTAGCCAAGAGAAAGGCTGTAAAATAATATCCACGCTGGTCTTATTTTAGATATTTTTTTCTAATCACCAGTGATACTGAATGTCCCTTCATCTGTCTTTTAGAAATACATGTTTCTTCATCCGGCCATGCCTGTTCATAACTTTCGCTTATTTTTCTTTGGGTCTGTTTGTGCTCTTTTTACTGATTGTAGGAATTCATTCCCTATTCTTCATTCTAATATTTTGTCAGTTGTGTGTATTGTGAAAATTTCTTCCACTTTGTAATGTCTTTTCTTTCTTTAAGATGTTTTTGATGATCAATATGTCTTAATTTTACTCTAACAAATATATTATTATTTAGTGAATGTATTCTGTGTTTAGAAATATTTCTCTAGTCATGGATTCATCTTTGACCTAACTCCTGATTTGTCCTCTCACATCAGATGGTTTGAGGACTTCCTTCCTCGCTTCCCTGAGGCTGATCCAGGTTTTGCTGGAGGGTAAATCAGTATCGCCTTCTAAAGCTTTGAGCTTGAAGCTGTTTCACCTGGGACTGAGCTTCAGGCCCCAGTTCCGGCTCTCTGACTCTGAGGGCAAATGTTGGTGCTGCCTCCCAGCCCTTTGCCACCCCCTGCAGGCAGCTGTGACCAGGGTTACTGCATTAAATCAGCCAACTGCATGCTGGGAAGCAGAGAGAAGGGCACGGTCTGATGAATTTCCATTTGTTTCAGGCTTCGATAATTTCAGATAACTCTTATGCTATTAGTGAACCCCTGTATCATACTCTCAAAAACCTTGGCTAAATAAAGGAACAAACTATTACTGCATGAAATACGTTGAATTCAGAAGTATGAAGCTAAGTGAAAAAAAGCCAGACACAATGCTTCATACTGTATGATTCCATTAATAGGGCATTCTGGAAACGACAAGAATGGAAGGATAGAAATCAGATCACTGGTTGCCAGAGGCTGGGAGTCAGGGCAGAGATGCAATAGGGCACGAGAGAACTATTTGTGCCGATGGAAGTATACTGCATCACAAGTGTATTGGGGGTTACATAACTGCATCCTTTGTTAAGACTCATCAAATTGTGGATTTAAATTTGTGGATTTTATTTTATCTGAGTTAACTCTATTTTATGTAAATTTACCTCAATAAAACCGACTAAAAAAGTTAAGAAAAAAATGTATAACTTAACTCCCTACAATGTAATTTTATGCAGCAAACACTGACCGAGCCTCAAACAGGGTGTTTAAAATCAGGTAGAGTGTTTGACCAGGCGGGAAAATGGCTCTGGCGTTCCCGTCTGCTGTGTGAGCTCTTCTTGGATAGAATCCTAGGTTTAAATGCTTCTCTTGAAAACTCTGGAGAGGCAGGTGGGGGTTGCCCTGGGCATTTGCTTTTCTTTTCAGTCTGCCATCATTTATATATCACCAGTACCATTTTTATCAAATAAACTGCTTTGATAAATCATTTTGGAAAGTGGACTTGGTTTTCATGTTCAGAAACTAATGTCCATTTCAAGTCATATAGAAATCATTTTTACCTTTCCATTAGTGGCAACGGACTCCAGCAAATTACAAGATGCATTGCTCTAACGCAGGAGCTCTCAACTGGGAGCAATTTTTGACCCCCAGGGGACGCGATAATATCTGGAGACATTTTTGTTTGTTATAATTGTTTGGGGGTGGCTGGGCGGGTGCTAGTGGCATCTAGTGGCTGGAAGCCAGGCTAGTTCCCCTTGGCACAGGCTAGCTCCCCACGGCAAGTTATCTAGCTCAAAATGTCTGTAGTGCCGAGGTTGAGAAACCCTGGTGTAAAGTTTATAGCAAATAGAAGAGTAGTTAAAAACAAAAACAAAACATATTATAAATCCATTATCTAGCCATTGCTGAATGCTATGAATGCTCTATCTACCTTGCCTAGTTTGAGCACTCATTATTTATTCAAAGTCTGTACCTTTAGAAATATTACCTCAAAAGAATCCCGGGAGGTAGTCTCCATTCCCGTGTCTATTTATAAGGGGAAGGTATGGAGATGCAAAGGAGTGAAGGAATCTGCGTAGGTGGCACCTGCCTCCTTGCTCCCTCTGAGATTTCAACACCGGGTCGATTCCAAGCTGATGCTCTTCACCCTTCCTCATCTTCAAACTGTGGCATTTCTCCTGATCCTTTAGGATCTGAGCAGGCAATTATGATAAAGCCATGTCTTAAAATTTTTTCAGACAGCTGTAATTTCATAGCTTTTGCGGGGGTGGAGGAGGGAAAATATCTAGGACAAAAAGTCTTTGGTATTAAATTAACAATGAATGTGTGCAGCTAATTCTCTGACTACAGGAAAAAGCTTAAATCACTTTTCATTTCTTTCATTGTGCATAAGGCCAGGAAGCATTAATTCATTAGGGATATCCTGCTGATGTGAAAGGCTTCACCAGCTCTCCGGAGACCCCACTCGTCTTACCTGACTTATTACGTGTCAGTGACATAGGTATGATTGCTCTCAGCTGAACACTTTTCCTAGCACAGTCCTCACGTATATGAAGAGCATTATGAATATCAAGATATTGAAAATAAATTTCTCTCGGATGAATGCTGCCTGACTGTAATCAGCCAAAACGGTAGCTACTAATTATTTGCGGAGAAGAAAAAGAACCAGGTTGAATCCATGTCCGTTCTTTGACTGAAGTTCTTTTTGAGCAGAGAAGCCGTTATGGTGTTACTTTCTCTGCATGGTGCAATATCCGGAAGGCCCATAGGAAAAATATTCCTGCTAGGAATCCCACGTAAGCAATGGGAGAATCCTATTTACCATCTTTGATATCTACCTGTTGTCCAGCTGTGTCCAGGGGAAAAACAGATTGCTAAGAAAACAGAGTGAAGTGAGCTCCTGGGCTGGAGTTCATTCTCTGGAACTCAAAGTCAACGTTTTGTGTGAAAAGGAGTGTGATTGTGTGAAGAAAGGGTGGGTATTAGGAGGTACAGAAGTCATTGGACGGAGGAGAGAGGGGAAGGGAATGACCTTTGATTTCTGACTCCTTGAGACACCCAAATTCAATCTGAGAGCAGAATATTCTCCAGCTGCTTCCAGTTCGCCACTATAGAAAATCCTGGAAGTAAACCCAAATTTTTGGTTTTGTTTTTGTTCTGTTTTGGTCCTGGGGGATGCTCTTTGTTTAAAGCCTCTGTGGATTCAGAAGAGAAAAGTATTAATTCATGCCTTAGATACATCCATCAGTCTATTCGCTTGCTCTCAGGGTAACAGAGTGCCTCCTCCAAGTTCTTAAATGTGTTGATCTTAATTTCTCGACTGTTGGTTCATCTTGTCTAAAGTGGCTAGTGAGCATCGAAAGGCAGTTTCTGGGTCTTCTTTCTGTTCGCTAACACTGTAGATAAAGCCTGTTGACTTCTCTGCTTTAGATTCCTCTGGTGTTGAATTCTGTTCATATAGTCTCAGATTTGATGAAATATTAAGATGCAAGGAAAATGTGAGCTGCAAAGAAGGTGTTCTGAACAGAAGCTTCTTCAAATATAAGTCACACACAGTCTGCCTTTGTTGCTTAATTTTGTAGTGAATAGTTTGAGAAGTGTTTAAAAGCTAGGAAAACATCCATTTGAAGACTGCTAGGCTCCTTTCTCTAATTTAGTTCAGTGTGACTGCATTTACACAGGAAAGCCACACTGGAATTAATCTAGTTGGTATTAATGGAGAACCTTACATGCTTATCCCAGTCAGATTTCTGCTTTAGACTTGACAATTTAGTCCTCAAGTTACGTTATCAGTTAAAGGATTCCGTCCATTTCCTTTGCATTTTATTTATTTGGCCAGCATGTGGCGCTGTTTCCTGTTAAAAGTTGCCGTTTTCATTTTTCAGAAGCATCTTTCCAAATCTATGGTATTTATACGGCTCAATGTAAATTTCAACAGGCTTGAAAACATCAAAGAAGAAAAACCCACTTAAGTCTTTTTAACAGACTAGAATTTCAATATTTCTGAAGAGCACCTGAAGGTTTCTTTTCATGTTCAGGCATGAAAATCAGAATAAAAGTATGATTGTTTATTTGAGCTTCGTTTAAAAGTCTCATTTTATAAAATTTCAAATATGAATTTTACTGAAAAATTCATTATGCATTTCACATTAAAATTAGACCACTCGGAAATGAGCAATGAGGTTTTTAGTTAAAGTTATATCATTTAAGATTTAGTTAAAAGAATATAATTTAAATTTCTTTTAATTTGCTTACGCTTCTCAAAATGTATGGTACCGGGCAAACCAGTAATATTTTGGTCAAGATCCAGAAACAAATAAGTTACTTTTCATATTTTAAATAGTTTCCAGCATTTGGCTATTATATAGTATTTCTTTTATGGTTATGTGTATGTTTTTCAATATCTACAGCTGATTTATAAAATCAGGTATGCGAACCCTGACTCTGTATGGTTGGTTGATCATTGTAGTGTAGCTAACATTAGAATTAGGGTAAAATCAGTTAATTGCCTAGTCATTGGGACAAGTATTCAGTTTTACTTGCATTGAACATTCTCTGAAACCACTGAATTTCCAAAACCCAATGTCCCTGAGTGGTCCAGCAGATGCTAAAATCAACAGAGGCCATCAAATGCACTACAGTTAAAAACTTGCGGGGAAGGAAAAAGCACTCACAGTTGAACATCATCATTGCTATACAGCTGACCCTTGAAACCTGAAAATGCACCATCTGATACATTTTATTGTTTAGTAATTATTGCAATGACAGAATAAAACTTTAGTGATGACATAATTTAGAAGAGGCTCTTAGCGTGACTGCAGAACAGGTACTGAACAAATTGAACACTGATTGATGCTGACTGTAGGGGAGGGAAAAGGACAAGGAGACAAATTCTTGAAAAGTAGACGTAGCTTGAAATCGTGTTATTTGACAATTCTTTGTATATGTTGCCAAAAGAGATATAAAATTTCATTAAAATATTCTTTAGCACATAAAAGTAATACCAAACACATTTCTGATACTTCTTAGTAAAATCTTAGTAAATATCTAGGTGATTAATAAAAATAATACCTTTAAAACTTGTATATACAACTGAATTTTTATAATCTCATTGAAGAGGAGAATGTGTTGTATGCTAAAATTATCCCCAAGTAGGATGTCTACATTGCAAGGCAATTAAAGGAAGCAGGTGATTGCAAATGGATATGGGTGTTCTCTTCTGAAAAGTAGAGTGTATATTCAATGACCCAATGCAAAAATTATAATTTTCATTTGTAAAATGATTAAATTTGCCATCAGAGACCAGATTGGTACAGTACCGTAGAGGTTCATCCCATTCTTGCCTGAAATCATATTACAAAAGATGCAAATCTGATATGTATCCATTCAGTTGTTCATTGCACCCCACGCTCCTCATTTCACTATTTCTGATTTTCTCAAAGGCTCTCTCGGTATTCCCTGGATCATGAGATTCAAAGCTGAGCAGAAGGGAATTAAATCTGGAGGAGGAGGAGGAAAGCACAGTTAATGAGGAGATCTAGAAGGGTCTGACTATGTAATTCTGACAACTCAGCATGGAAATGTGGAGGGGAGAATGGCCGGAGGCCCTAGCAGGACATACTTCTTGGTTTTCTCACGTTTTCTTTTCTGGAAGTTAATTGCAATTTCCGAGAGAAGATGGATATTATAGCATCACCAAATGAAAGGTGTTAAAAGGAAACAGACCCTCATATGTGAGTTCCTGCCCCTCACTTCACTGTCACCGCTAACTCATAACCAATGACCAGGAACCGCATTCTGTTTTAAGACTCATAAATGCCATCAAAGTAAAGTATTGGTCATCTCTGGTTTTAGAGAGAGTCCTCAATTTGCTTTTCCAAGAGGACCATATCAGAGAGAGATTATGTTTGCTTCCTTCGTAGTTTATCCTTATCAAATGTAGCTGGAAAGCCTTTAAAAAAAGCTGCGGGGCCTGCCCCGTGGCCGAGTGGTTAAGGTCGTGCTCTCTGCTTCGGAGGCCCAGGGTTTCGCTGGCATGAATCCTGGGCACAGACATGGTACTGCTTGTCAGGCTATGCTGAGGCGGCATCCCACATGCCACAACTAGAAGGACTCACAACTGGAAATATACAACTATGTACCAGGGGACTTTGGGGAGAAAAAGGAAAAATGAAAAAACAAAACAAACAAGCTGCTAGCCCCAAGAATGAGGCTAAGAGTGTCTTGGCTAAATGCACTGAAAAAATATATCAATGTGATTATTAAGAAATAGATTGGTGGGTCCAATCCATATCAACACAAATACCTAAAAAGGGCACTTTAAACAAAATGAAGTCATAGATGCTATTGAAATCAAAGCGTCCACTCGGTGTTTTAATGGGGTATATGTTTTCTACATCAATTATCTGTCAAACTTATCCCTGACTCACTTGCTATAGAATCGCCCGAGGTGGCGTGTAAAAGGTGAGATGCCAGCACCCGACCCCAGGTGGCGGACCCAGAATCTCTGAACATGGAGTCCTGGAGTCCACCTTGAGCGAGCTTCCCAGGGGACTTCTTACTCTCTGCTAAAAAAAAAAAAAAAGTAAAGAAGAAGAAACTAATAACCTAAATAAGTTGCAAGGAAGAGCATAGCTCACTGTCCGGAAGCTGTGAATGAGGGCCTTGTTTTGTGTGTTTCCTCTATAACCTCACCAAGACGGGCACACATTTTGGTCTATCTTTGCTGACATAGCTAGAAATGAGTCAATGAAGGCCCTTTTCTACTCTCCCTGAGAGATGGGTGTTTTGTCTATTTAAGTCAAACCGAAGTCAGTTTAAGGTTCGTTTCTTCTCCAGACAAATTCAGACCATGGGGTTCAAGTTGGCTTTGAGGAAAGACACGCTAAGCCCTTTGTCACTAATGCACCTGGACGATTCCCACGCGTCCCTTTATCAGTCCTTCCTTCCATACACACTTCTGGTTGTCCTCTCCTGCCGTTGGTTGTCATGAACTTAGGGTGTGGCTTCACCAGTCCTGTCAAAAGTTAGAGAGTTCCCATGTGCCAACTTGCAGGGTGAGCTGCATAATAAATTGGCTATATGTGAGCAGAATAAAAAACTAGATTTTAACTGTTATTCTGACTTTACAAAAATGTTTTCCTCTTACAAGTTACTTCAAACTGTAATTAACATAAATAACACGGAAAAGGCCAGCATGGTAACAGAGGATGTCTGTGCTAATTCTAAAAGAAGAAAGCAATATAAATGCTAGTAATATTATTCTAACGTGCGCATAATAAGGTGGCCCTATATGTTGAATCCCAAGCCTTCTGTTCAACCGACTACATGTTCTCTTTTGTGATTTATTATAAAATGCATTTATTCATGGCAATGAATATGCTATGGAACCCACATAAGTAACACACACACTGCTTTTTAAAAAAATAGTGATCCCTTTGAACGTTTAAAAGCTGTTTCTAAAAGCTCACCATGCTTGTCCCTATGATTTCCCTGTCCAGAGTATAAATTTCATGATATGACATGCAAAGTCATAAATCAAAGAAAATGTAGGCAGGCATAATATCCTCGCCTTCACCAAGACCAGGTGTTCGCTTAACTTTAAAACTTGCACAAGCACTGTGGAAGGATCCGCTGCAGCTTTTGGAAATGTTTTTAGTAATTCCCAAATGAAAGTGATAACAGTCAGAAGACAGTCCCTGGATTCAGATGTCACGCACTGACACAAGACTTTATACACTTTCTAACTTGGGGTCACCATGATTAGCTTCTTTCCTCCTAGTCAATATTAAGTATGTTTAACATTCTTAAAAAAGATTTCCATTTGCAACTCTGAGTATCTTTTAAACAAATTACTGAGCTCGTGTGAGATCATGCCTAAAGTTTTTTATGTTTCCAGCTCACGTGTAGAATTGTCATGCTAAAACCTACAGATAGGACTGGCTACATAATTTGAATGTTGTTCAAAATTAAAATCAAGATGGTGACAGAAGAACATTAAACCAAGTGTGGCTCCTTCTAAGATGGGGCTCCGCACAATTGTACAGGTCGCACACCCATGAAGCCGGCTCTGCCTACAGAAACTCTGAACAAGGCAACTCTGATTTTTTTAATTCATTGAGAAACACATTAAGACATTAATTCTATTGGCCTTGCTGACTTACCTATGTGGAGAAATATATATGTAAGATGAGGTACTTGAAACAGAATCGTAGGTATAATAGGATCACTGTAGATGGTGGTTGTTATAATTTAACAGAAAGATCCCAGAATCACAGAGTGGAAACTGTGCAGAAACCTAGGAGGAGAAGGCTGGAAATTGGAAAGAGCCAGAGGCTCTGTGCAAAGAGGGATTAAGCTTTGTGATGGATCGCGGAGCAGACCGAGTGCATCTAGACGCTCTGCTGTGCTCTGCTGTGTGCGTATGGAGGTATGATGTTTTGGAATGTGTGAGTGCAATTTTGTACGAGAACGTGGCAATGTCAGTGCACAGAAACATCAGTCAATTGTTCCGCATCCAAAAGTGAGTGTGCATGAGTCTTTTTGACTCGACTGTGTTACATAAATATCCCCATGTCTGAAGCACAGGCTTCGTGACCGCATCCCAGCACTCTCTGGGGTCTCCCAGTCGCAAGGGGGCTGGGGCACTGCCATTTCCCAGCAGAGCTCAGGGAAGCAGAAAGCTTTGTTACAGGTGGTGTAGTACAAATGCAGCCGTGTCTCTTTCTCTGGCATGGCCCCTGCTGGGGAGAACATGTGTGCTGAAAGAGCATTGGAAAAGAGTACAAGAGACGATGGGGTGGCAATGTCACTGCTAAGAAGGCTGAATCAAGAGGCGTGGGGCAGAACAAGGGGAAGAAAGAGTTTAGGAAAGATTTCTGTTTTGAAGAACTCACACTGGGACTGCAGTGCTTACTAGAAAAACAGACACCCGAGGAAACAACGTGTGTGGGTCTAATTAACAAATGTCACTAGCTATGTACTCGGAGTTAATAAGAAGATATCCCAGATAATAAGAAGACGGAAAGAAGGGAGGAAGAAGGAAGGAAAGAAGGAATGGGGGAGGGAGGAAAAAAATGTCAGTCAAATGTCTCTGCCTGGCCTCTGGCTCGTTTCATATCCATTTCAGTTCTGTTCCTTAGCTCTTTGCCACTACTTGGGTAAAGGGAAATTCAAATACGCGAAAGCATGAGCGAAGCTGAGAGCCGGGGTGAAAATTGGGGAGGCAGCCCACAACTTTAGGGCGCTTGGTCCTTTAGGGCGAGGCCATCCTTCCCAAGACAGCGCCTCGCATCCCAGGCCCGGGCTGGCTCACACCTGGCGTTTACCTGGATGGTGGGGCGAGGTGGAGGCAGGAAGGAGCGAATGCAGACCATGGGGGAACCTGCGTGGGCTGGGCAACGGACCACAGGGAGACCAGCTCAGCGTGGGGACCTGCCCTCCCTTTGGGCGCCCCGGCCCGCCGCCCCTTAGACCTGCGCACGGCCCTCCGCCCGGCCTCCCTGTCACTCACTTTCCTTCCAGCCAATGGCATGGCCGCCTGTCACCCTCACCCCACCCCTCGAGGCCGAGTTGGGAGGGAGGGCTGGGGGCCGGAGTTGAATGATTGAACTTTCCAGCAGAGTTGCGGCGGCCGCGAGGTCCCCGGCAGTGCGGCCCCGGCGCGGAGCTGGGAGCCTTGGCCAGCGCCCGGCGCCCGCGCCCTCGACCCGCAGCCATGGTGCCCGGGGCGCCCGGCGCGGCCCTGACCCTCTGCCTCTGGCTGGCGGCCTCCGGGGTCTGCCTGGCGGCCGGCCCCGGCGCGGCGGCTGCACGGCGGCTGGACGAGTCGCTGTCGGCCGGGAGCGTCCAGCGCGCCCGCTGCGCATCCAGGTGCCTCAGCCTGCAGATCACGCGCATCTCCGCCTTCTTCCAGCACTTCCAGGTAGGGCAACCGCGGCCCGCCCCGGCTCCTCCCCGGCGCTCCGGGTTGCGGCGGGGGCGCACAGGGCGCGCGCCTCCCAGCCTCGGCGCCCGAACTTCTCGCCCAACTGGACCGGCAGATCCGGCTTTCCCTCGGCTTGGATTTTACTATCGGGGTCCTCGAACCCTCCTTTCCAACCTCCTCCCTGCTCTCGAAAGGAAAATGAAGCCTGCAGCATCTTTCCCCAACTCCCCTTCTTCCCAGCGGAAAACGAAAGGCGATTTCTTTGGGGAGGGAGGGCAGTTTTGTGGATTCCGAGGGCGGGTGTGTGGATTTGTTAGTTGAGGACGAGTCCCGCAAACTCCCGGGCGTTCCGGGGCCCTCGGCGGCGCCGGCACTGCGCGTGGCCGTGAGGCGCACGCAGCTGCGCGCGGGGACCCGCGCGAGGTGCCCAGCCCCGCAGGTGCCCGCGGGCCGACACTTTTGTCTCTGTTGAGAGATGCTTTCACACTCGGCGAGCCCGGAACTCGCGGCCCGCACTTCGGGCCCCAGGCAGAGCACTAGGGTCAAGTCGTGTGTTCCACAGTGTGTGTGTTGGGGCGTGGGCCGGGGGGGGTGGGTGGCTCTGCGCGCCCCAATTCAGAGCCCCAAAACTTCCAGACCTTGTCAATGAATAGCCTGGAGAGTAAGGGAAGAGATGCAAGCGATGCGGGACTTAGGCCATGTTTGGATGCTCCGAGAAGAGTCCCGGGGTCCATATCTCCCCCCTGCTCTCGTAGGTTCTTTCAGCTTGATAGTGGAGTGTATGTGTGTGTGTGTGTGTGTGTGTGAGCGAGGGTGTGTAGGAGGTTCGGGGAAAAGCACACTTGGCGCCTGTGGAGGGGGTCCATAGTGGCGAGGATCCCCGCGGACTTGCGCAGGCACCCCGGTGCGGGTGGGCGCACAGGAGCTGTTCCCGGACTCAGCGGAGTTGCGTCGGGCTGCTGCCTTCCCAGCCAGTCCCAGCGCGCGCGCTCTGAAATCTTTCACGCAAACGTCTTGTTTCTCTCGTTTGCTATCGTTCTCTCCCTCGCCCTCTCACTTCTATCTCTAGCTGCTCACCTGTTCCAAGATCGCAACTTCTCGCCCCGAAGAAAACTGCGGAGGCCGGAAGGAGACTTGGGGCTCTTTCGCGGGGTTCTAAGCCGAGCCCTCTGCCCTTAAGAAATAAACTGGGTGTCCCTCCCACCTGGGCTGGGTTAAGGGGGCCTCCCCGCTGCCAGGCGGCCTTGGGAATTAAGCTGCGATAGGAGGCGGTTGTAATGACGGTGGAGTTTGGGGCGAATCGCCGCCGCCCTCCGGTGGTTCATCTTGGCGTGAGAGCTAATGAAACCTCGCCCCGAATGGCATCAGGGGAACTCGAAGTTGGGATCTTCCGAGAATGAACCAGCTCGCGAAGTTTGCGTGTGCGCGAGTGTGTGGTTTTGTTTGTGCTCAGTCAAAGAAGCAACATCTAGTGGGTTTCACAGAAACTGGCACGCTCTGCGGTCCTCCTGGGCCTCAGGGAAAGCGAAAACCCAGTGCTCGTCTCCTGCGGTGAAATTACGCCGACATCCTGGAGAGGGCTCCTCCCCGGCCACCTGGTTTCAAAACCGCCCTGCCCTGCCTTAAAAGTCGCTCTCCTGAGAAGATGCTGCACTATTGTTTAAATAACAGAAAACAAAACAAAACAGAGCAGCCCATCCCCGGCGAGAAAGAGTATCTTTTCTTTCTTTCTTTTTTTATTGAATTGTCAGTTGCTGTAATTTATTTGTTTTACAGTTTCGGTGGCTAAAGAAGCAGTTTAGATCAAGCCAATTCCCGTGAAAGGCTTTTCTTGTGGTCTCTTGGCGTGATTTCTCTTCTGAAGAAAAACTGCTGACAGAACACACATTGCCAAACAATCCTGATTACATTTTAATTAGCTGGGGTGAAATAAGCTGCAAATTACTCAGTTAGGACTTAGTAACTGCTGTTTTTGCAATCAATGGCAAAGCCATTCTTGGAGGTTTAACTCTAACCTGATAATGCCTATTTGGTTTATCTAAATTGTAGGGATTAAGCTTTCTTAGGATTTGAAAAGACAGCCACACATTCTCCTTATAAAACCTCAAGCTTCCCTGGCCCTCCCCCTTTTTAAATGGTTGGGGGGAGGTGGAGGAATCAGCTGGAGCCAACTCATTACGCTGCACATGGTATTTATTAATGGGTGGGGAAGGCGGGGCCAGAGGAAGCTTTTGGAAGAGTGCCTTCTGTCAGGGTCACCCCACCGCACCTACTTGTGCAAATAAGCCCAAGCTGAAGGCTGTTTCTGGAGCATTTGCCATCTCCAACTTCTCTTGCACAGTTCTAGGCATCTTTTTAAGGCTAGGAGAAGGCTTGCTGCCAGCCTTGGAGCCAGCCAAGTGTGTGGACTCTTAGGCGTGAAAACTGCCAGGCCTTGGCTAGGAAGAACCCAACCTCTGCACTCATGGTACAGACAGAGACTCAGAGCCACCAGGGGCAGTGACCTGGGCTAGCAGGCCTGCAGAAGAAGCTGGAATCGCCTGGTCTCCACCCCGATTCAGTGCCCTTTCCAACGCCTCCCAGCCCTGCAGCAACAAGGCGGGAGGACTGTGAGTAGATGGTGCGCCCCTGGTGTCTGTGGGGCTGGCTCAGCTTCACCTGTCAACCACGCCTGAAAGCGCAAGGGACTCAACACTGATGCGCGGGGGTGGGAATGGTGACGGGGGATGTCTGAATTATCCGGCACAGCCCCTGACCTAGAAGAGCTTAGAATTTCAGACTGAAAGGGAGACGGATTCTCGATTGCATCGCTTCACTGCTGAGTGCTGCCCCTCATTCATGAAAACAAGCAGTACAGGTTAGCACCTCCCAGGGGCTCAGTCTCCAGCTCCACGATGCCCTGTGCAGGGCGTTTGGCACTTTGCAGTTTCAGGTTAACACTTATATATGTGGGTGGTTAAAATCCTGCCAACAGAGGTGATTGGGAAGGACATCCTCTTATCAGTGGAATGAAGATGAGCTCCGAGCTGTGGGGTATGGAGCAGGGGAGTGGGCTCTGGAGCCAGGCAGAACTGCTCTGCATCCAGGCTTTGCCACTTTGCAGATGGGTCGCTTGGGCAGACCGCTTTCCTGAACTCCCAGCCTCCTCTGTGTCCACTGGGAGATGAGTACCTGCCCAGCAGGGTGGAGATCGTAAAACATGTTGGGGCTAACGAAAGTGATGGTGATAAAGGAGCTAACGCTAACTGGGAGATTACGAAGTACCAGACAGTGTTCTGGGTGTCTTACAAGGCTGTCTCACCACGTAATCCCCACACCCACCATATGGAGGAGTACCGTCTGTGTTCTCCTGTAATTGATAAGGGGGTGAGGTGCTGAGAAGGTGGGTTGGTCACACAGCTCATAGACGGCAAAGCTCAGTTCTGAGCTAAGACAGCTACCAGTTTTTGGGTTTGTTTTTATTTTTATGGTTTCATTGTTTAGTTGGTTAATTTACTTCAGGACTGACCTAATTTTCAGGACCTGGCGCAAAATGAAAACGTTTGGTCCATTATTCCAAGAGCAAGAAAAAAAGTGTTAAAGGAGCTAAAATGTAACATGTTTTCCTTCTGTGGTCCTTCTCTCTCAACTTGTCGTGGTGTTTTAAATTTGCTGTTCAGTGCACTTCTCACTAAAGAAAAATTTAAAAATTGAGTTACTAGCGGGATTTTACTGCTCATCGTTATATTGTGCAGGGGCAGTGTTACAGATGTCAGAGCCTTTCACTTGTCTGGGGAATCCCCAGCATCATCCAATTCAGATTTCCTGGCTCTTCCCTGGAGGGTGCCTTGAGATGGCTGGAGGGAGAAGCAGAAGCCAGACTCAGGAAGGTGGGAAGGAGGAAGAGAGGCCCCCCCCAAGTGCTCAGTGTGGGTTGTGCCCAATAGGCCCCCCAAAGGGGATTTTGCAGGATGCCTGTACGCGTGTAGAACTTCACAGGTACCTGGGGCCTGGTGTGCACCCATGCTTGCTCAGGCATAACACTTGCCTGGTCTCATATTCTCCCAGCTGCTGGACCAATGCACTGCACTGTGTTCTAGATGGATCCTCAGGAAGTTGAGCCAAGGGTCTCCCCCTCCTGCCACTCAACCCATGGCAGATGGGCAACTCCCAAGTGTACTGCAGCCTTCTGCTGGATGCAACTGGTACCTGCATCGGGGATGGGCAATAGGTTTGTTCCTGTGGAGTCTTGGGCTCTGGCTGGCCACCCACCGGACACAGCATGGTGCTACCAGCATGGGATTAGGACACCACCACTATCTTCTGGGACACTTCAGGGCATGCATGCTCAACCCTGACTCTCCTTGCACCCACATCCAGGTCCCTGCAGGGGACACAGTGTGACGGTGATTTGAGGGCAAAGAGTGAGGAGAGAGAGGTTGGGTGAGGACTGAGGTGCCAGTGGCTGAGGGAGTGGACAACCGAGAACCTTTCCTGGGGAGGTAGGAGGCAGCATCATGTGTGGTCAGAGGCTCCAAGCCTCCACACTTCCATCAGACTTAATGTACAAAACACGGACTCAAGGAGAAAATCATTAAGAATTTCAGCATGGCGATTGAAGAGCGTTAAACCCCAGGCACAGGTCCCCTTCTGAGCATGGGCTGTGTGCACTGGTCACGTGTCCATGAAGCTGGCCCTGGTCTGGGTCTTGTATATAAGGGTGCAGAGCCCTTTGGAAGGCCTGAAGCCCGCTTGGCACGGCGGTTCCTCAGAGGGCTGTCCGCGGTGTTCAGTGCTGACCTGTGCTCACTTGGCGGTAACCTCCTCTACGCTTGTTTTCCCACCTTCACTAGAAGATTAAAGAAGAGGGAAAAGAAGAAGATTGTGCCTGAAATAAGCTCTATCTCTCTTTAGGCGAATCTCATTTACCTTGAGAGTGACTTCCTCTCTTATGCTAGTTGAGACATTGGGGCATTTCTTGTGGGAACCTCCCCCCACCGCCCCTGCCGGTTTTGCTCATGATGGCGACAGTGGAGCTGAATCTTGGAGCCTTAAAGATAAAGTCATTCCACTAAGTATTAGCAGACCTGGAACCTGCTCTTCCTCTGCCTGTGTTTTCTCAAAGGAAGCTCAAGAAAATAGGGTTTGAGGACAAATAGTAGTTCATGTGCAGTAGAGGAGAGAGAGTGTATCTATCTCTGCCAGAATTCCGGACTGCTCAGAGAAAAAGTGGGTGGAATCTTGTTGGAAGATAAGTAGCAGGTTGCTGGCAGCCTTGGCCCTAGGGTTCTAGAATTTTATTAGTGTTAAGAGATTCTTGCTTAATGGGACATTATTCACCCTATAGAATACCACTGATAGGCTCGCTTAGGTAGCTGATCAGAGGCTTTTCCTCGCAGTAATTGGAAACTGTTTGTTTTGGCAAAGGAGAGGACTAAGCTGGTGATTAGCTCATTCTGCTTAGAGAACCAGCCTCTCCTCCAAGGAAAAGTAAACAGTTTGCCCGGGGGGAAGCTTAGCAGCCAACAGTCAGGCCCCTGCTCAGAGATTTGGGAGGAGCTGTTCCGTGGTGAGTGTCCTCAGCCCTGGCGTGTCCGTCTGCCCCGCAGTCGGTCTAGGTTGTGTGCCGGAATGGCCGGGCGTGGACAGAGTCATTGGGAAGAAGGCCGGCCTCAGATTTGGCCGTTCTCTTTCCTGGTTCTGGGTCACTGGATCTCTGGCCGGGTTTCTAAGAATTCATGAATTTGACCCAAATCAAACATTAGGCTGTTCATGGCAAATTTTCAAGTTTTTAATACAGTGTTTCTCTGTGAATGTGATTTAAAAGTCTATCTTTATTGTGACTATTATAGAACATTTAAAAACACATTAGAAAACAGTTATTGACTTGTTCATTTCTTTGTGCACTATATCATTAGAGGAGAAATTATATATTTACATTTAAACATTTTTATATTTTGTATATATATGTGTGTGTATATAATATATACATGTATGTGTGTCTGGAGGTCTAAATTAAAAAGTTAAAGTTACTGTTGGTGCAAGTGTTCCTCCTTTAAAAAACTTAATCAAAAATTAGGAAGTTACTCTATTTCTTTGAAATGGATTCACCGGATTTCATTGTACAATCCACCGTTGTGTGTTTCAGTGAATGGGCGTACAACTGAAGGGTCCGGTAGAGAAACTTGTGAACGTGTTAGTGGGCATCGCTTGTATGAACTCAGAAATGGGGAAGTTCCCATGAATCACTTGCATTGCTTTACAGAATTCTACTCTTGTACAATTTGGAGGGTGGGGCTGGGGGCAACAATCAGCAAAGCATATCCATATTATCAAAAGACGTTTTATATATGAAAAATGGGACCAGGGAAAATTGCAAATGCCCCATTGCAAGGCCTTGTGCAAATTATTGCAGAACTTATACTTTGCTGCCTTGTCTAAGCTCAGAGGCCTTTTAGACTCCCCCAGCCGGTCGCCTCTCAGCATTTCTATTACACTCAGCCTGGACTCCGTATTTTGAAAGTGTGTTGTCTGTCAACATATGGCATTTATTAAGTATGACTTAGTTTTTCCTCTTTGCATTAATCAAATATACCCATAACTCTATCAAGCTTCGGATCAGCATGAGGTCTCCCACGTTACCAGAGTAGACTGATAAAACTCATAATCTTGACATTTTAGTTATCTTTGCACCATCATCTTAGGAAATTGTGTCCTTTTTTTTGGATTCTCTGAAATATTGAAAATAGGTCACAGACACCTATTCCTCCTCAGTACATGCTGCTGGTGACCTTCTGTCCCTCACCCCGGCAACCCCAGGCTCCCGTATCAGCTGCTAATAGCTTACAGCTGCTGCTTCTCAGAGACTAACCTTCGGCCAATGGGTGTCATCTTGCCAGCAAGACAGGGTATCCTACTCCCTTGATGAGGGCAAATCGTGGCCATTGGCTCACTGCTGGGGGATCCAGGAGGCCAGCCCCCTGCTGGGATCAACTCTCCCGGACAGTTTATGCTCCAAAGCGTTGCATGGGACCAGGCTCATGCAGGTCAGCTGAGCTCACGTCCCTACTCAGCTTTCTCAGCTCCTCCTCCTGCCTCCTCCCCTCTCCTTCCATCAAGAGCTTCCCTACCAGTAGATCACATACCCAGAAAGCCCCTTTTCAGCCTCTGCTCCTAGGAAACCCAATCTCAGACACCTCCCTTCAGAGATCCCTGGTCCAATTCATTCAACACTTTTGTTTTTCAGATGAGACAACTTGATGCTTATAGAAATAACTCGTGCAAGCACGTACAGATAGTAGACACAAGAAGTAAAAATAGAGCCCAGCTTTCACAACTGTCAGCTCAGACTTTTTTCCTCTGTCACTTTAAAAAAAATCTTGAGAGTTTATACAAACTTTAAAAAATCCCTCTAAATGAAGAAGCAGTTAGAGGCAGAACATTTTCTCTTATTTGAGTTTAGCTTATATCTCCAGAGGATTTCAGTAAAAAGATTTCATATTGTGAGCCCAATTTATAAGCACATCGTGCTCCTTCATTGTCCAGAATTAAGTGAAATGTCAAAAATATATACTATTAAGGGAAGCTTGAAGTAGTTGTATGGTAGGTAGACAGCAGATGGGGTGAGGGGACATCGTTAACTACAGGACTCCCTGGCGGGTCTAGGGAGATGGCAAGGATAGTTAATTCAGATATTAACCACCTAGAGATTTACTCAGCAAGCAAGCAGGGAGCCGCGTCTCCCAGGACCCAGAATCCCCTCTGTGTTCCTAGAAGATTTCACACATGGTTTCAAAGAGGTATGGGAGGCGTTTTCCTGATGGTAGAGTGGGTTAGATAACAGTAGTGATCCCAACAGCCAATAAGTAAAGGGGAACTAGGCAGGAGTGTTTATGGCTCATTTTAATATGAATCACAGATTGTAGATGCTGGATCTGTTTCTCCCTTAGGAAAAAAAAACAACACAGTTTTAATCACTTCCATTTATTTCAGCTAATATCCATGGATTGCTGCAGTTTCAAAGATGAGACTGTAAAATCCCTGCTCATCAGGAATTTATAGTCCAGGAGGGGCCAAGACTTGTAAACAGACAACTCAGTCCACGAGTGACAGCTCATATAGACTTATTTGTGTGAGATCTCAGAGGAGGGGGAAAGTGTCCTAGGGGACGTGACACTTGAGCGGAACCTTCAAAGCTGGCCTCTTCCAGCGTAGACCAGCCAATGTGAGTAAATACAGCATCCTTGCAACAGTCTGGGCTGTCTCTTGTGGACTGCCAGCGGCTTCTATGGACATGACACAGCATCAGCGCCTCAGCTTGCAGCCAGGCTTTGGGAATGCGGGGAGAGCTGTCCCAGAGCTCAAGTCTGTTGTTCTGTGGGACGGGTTAAGAGCAGGTCATCACACTTAGAGGTGTGTGTACAGTTCTTCTTCCCGTTCTTGCTGATCGAGCTGGACCTCAGGCTACACTCCCGAGGGCTCCAACGCTCTTCAGTTGATCTCTGTGGGGATCCTTGCTAGCACTCCTAAGAAGGAGCCCCAGAGGAGTACAAGAAGGTGTAAGAAGGAGGCTGCCCATGCCATCTCGCTGCCATTACACTTTGGCTGACAGTAGGACCCCAGTCTGAGTCAGTGGGGGTGGACCCAAAGTACGAAACTCTCCTGAATCACTGGTCCACAGGATGGAAGGTATTTAGCACTGCATCTTGTAATGTCTTGGTGTTGACAAAGTAACTTCACGTAAAGTATCTATTTGACCTTCATAGCAAATCTCTGAGGTCAGGAGTGTTATTTTTCTTTTACAGATAGGAAGGCTGAAAGTCTGGAAGTGAGATAACCAAGGCTTCAGAGCAGAGACTCAAACTGTAATTATCATATTCCCAAATATTTATACTACACAACCTGCTTCTCAGGATGTTAACAATGAGAGGAGGCAGAGTGGAAATATCAACTGCAGCATAACCGAGAATCATGGAGTTTGGGGGGTAATAGTCCTACGTTTCCCATTCTCTCATCGGCTCCTGGAGGCACCACTGTGTCCAGAGTGGCACAGCTGTGGATGATTGAAAGGCTGCTGGTATGATAGAAAAAGCCTTAAAAACAGCAGTCCGTCAGCAGCCTCTCCTGTGCCTTTGTCCACCCAAATCCTTCTTCCAATCAACATGAACCTGTCACACATAGTCGTCTCTCAGGTGGCTTAGGTTGTGGGGACCCGGCAGAAGTGAGATGTGCCTGTTGCCCTCAAGAGAATTATTTTCTACCAGAGAGAGGGACATTTAAGTAAATAGTGGCAAAGAGTTGTTGAAGTGAAGAAACAAACTATTATAGTCATGAGTCATCTTTTAAATCTTCGTATATAATCAGTTCACACATTATCCTAAGTTCTTAGATGAAGAGTATTTTTTTCCTCTTACAAATTGACTTGGTCGAGGTCCACCAAAATTTCCACTTGTCTAACAAAATAGCAGAGTGTTATTGTGATCCTTGCAGAAATGTCCCAGGAACGGCTGTTCTCCTTGATGTCATGGAAGATGAGTTTGTTTTCTGGGAATGACAGAAGCCTCCATATTTAGCCTTGACCTTTGTCCTTGGCTCCCTGCTGTTCTGTACGGCGGTGGGACACATGTAGAGTATTAGCAAGTGGTCCTTGTGGCTCATATGTGTGTGGCAGCTACTCCCAAGAACTCGGTGCGCCTCATATGCTTACTTTCTTTCCTTTTGTTTTGGCTTTGGGAGTGTGTGCGTATGTTTACACTTTATGATTCTCTCTATGGTCTCTGTGAGATATAAAAGTTGGACAAGGAGGCATTCTGAGAAAAGGAGAAGTTAGAAAATTCTCAAGGCTGCACATGAAAATGGTGCTGAATGGGGGTTCTTTCATCCCCAAAGTGCTAAAATCTATCCTCAGGGGACTCTGAGAGACAATAACGCATCAAGCAGGATCAAGAGGGAAAAAAAAGCTAACCACGATTCTTAATTCACATTCTATTTGTCCTTTTGTTTGAAATTGTAACTTCTGTCATTTAATAAACTTTTTGCTCTCCAAGTTGTTAGTATTTTGCCAAGTTGAGAAAATAATATTCTGTGTAGGGTGACCTCCAAAATATATAATTTAGTTTTTCTTATTACCGTCTTTCTTTGAAAGAGAAGGCACATATATTGTCACTACTTAAAAAGTCGCATGATGTCTGGTGATCAGATTCTTTATTTTAAGGAAGTACATTATCCAAATTGGTATGTACATGATCTTAAATCACCTTCAGCAAACACAAGTGCATATTGCCCCTCAATTTAGTGTCTGGTGATCACTGATGACTTTTTAAATTTCATAGCTAATTTCTTGTAATATTCAAAGAGGTGACAATTTCATAAATCCAGACATGAAAACATAACCAATGAATCCGTTTAATGAAATGGGAAGCGTTCATTTTGCAGAGTAATCCATCACCTTCCAAAAATGGCATCAATCGTACTAGCGCTTGGGACAAGAGAAATGATGGAAATTCATTTACTTATGAAATTTAGAGATGTTTTCTCCATAGTTTGTTTTCAGTTTACACCTTTTTTCAATTCACTGTAATATTCTAATGCATTAAGAATTCATATTTTGAAACACATTGCATTAGTTTTGGTGTTTCTCCCTCTCTCCAATGCAAATGACATGCTTATCTAAAGGCAAACCAGATGGGTTACATGCTCAGTTGGGAGGTTACTGAGAACTTCTCTAAAAGAAAGACTGAAATGTTGAGAAAGTCTAAATGCAAGCAAAAATGAAGTTTCCAGGGTAAAGGTGATTTCACCTATTAGCTGTGTCCCTGCTGGGTTAGTGTGAGTGGTTCCTCCGATGTAAGTTTATCAACACTTGTTTAATTCTCTACTAACACATAATGGAGAGAGACAGCCCTTTCTAGATTTAAACGTCTCAGCTCCTGTCGTTAAATGCTTACACTATTGCAAGTAATAGCACTCTTTTGAAATTCATCCTATTTGTTATACTTTGTGGACTGGAAAGAAAATTGACAAAGGCTTGCAAACCTAAAATATCAAGAGAGATTTCAAAGAAGATACATACTTTATATTATGTGTCACCCTGTCCCCTGGACAGGTTTCCCAGTGCTGTCCCAATGACCAAATACGCCAAGGAGCCCTGCACTCCAGGGCCACTAGCTTCCTTTCCATTTGATGAGCAGACCCCTGTACGATGCACATACCCAGACCCCTTACAGTCATCAGGGAATAATAATAATCCCCACATTGGGAAATGTGGAAGTGTTTCCCAAGAAATCTCTGAGCAAACGGTTTCTGTTGAGATACTCAGATTTGCACTGCTTATCCTTCATGCTACTTCCTTCTGGACCTGTTTGCTGATGTCTTATCCCTCACTCGATGGCCATTTCCCCAGTGAACAGCATTTTGTGCACCAGAGAGGAGTAACTTCCTATGAAACAAGGAGCAGAAGACCTCCCAGCCATCTGGACATCACATGGTGTCCAGGCATCTGGGTGGACCCAGTCTCGCCCAACAGTCCAACATGTGGAGGATTCCAATAGAGGCACAGTTACAAACTGCAGAACACAAACTTGGGCTTGCCTTCAAGAGTTGGAATGATGTCTGTTAACAACGAGAATGCCAAGTCGACCCACAAGTTACTGATTCCTTTCAGAAAGGGTGAGAAGAAAAGAGGACACCAGTTATTCTGAAAATGTTTTGGTAACTGTCATTCTTTTTTAATGTCTTCAGTGGCAGGGAAGTACAGAGAAATAACCTAAGGTGCCATCCACTGTTGAAAATAGTGATTGTTTGAAGGTGGGTACACCCTTTAGAACTAGAGTTTTGCCTTTAAAATCTGAAATATGTACCCCACAGCCCCTTCCTTACATCTTTACACATAGTTGGCCCTCAGCAGAGGTTTGGCGGACATCCCAGCATATCTTTGGATGGAAATTCATTCTCCCTCCATTTCTGTCACCAATTCCCCTTCTCTCCTTTTCCCTCCCTCTCTCCGTCTCCTTGCCTCGCTCTCTTGTTATTTTGACATTTGGCTGTACCATTTTGAAAGCTGCACTGCCAAACCTATTTGCTGATCATTCCAGGAATGGCCTACATCTGGGAAGTTATTTTCCCACTGGGCCAGAATCTAAGAGAAAGTAGGGAATATCTTTTTTTTCATTGTTGTTTCCATATTTTTGTGTCCAAAGTTAGGATATAATGTCCTCACAGCTGCAAAGGAATAAAAAAAAATTCTGGACAGAATGTATTCACTTGGTAAGTATCACGTTTAGCATAGAGAAACATTTAGAGGTGAGAATACAGTAGAACAGACATCTATTTGCATTTTGATCTTCCTGTTATTCAGGAGCCATGGATTTTTTTTAACCTATTTTTAATAGGGCAAGATTTGCATACTCTAGTCCCATTTATTACTCTACAATGTTTTTTTTTTTTTTTCTAAGAAGATTAGCCCTGAGCTAACATCTGTGCCCATCTTCCTCTACTTTATATGTGGGACGCCTGACACAGCATGGCTTGATGAGCAGTGCACATGTCCCTGCCCAGGATTGGAACCAGCGAACCCGGGGCTGCGGAAGCAGAGCGTGCAAACTTAACTGCTGTATCATTGGGCTGGTCCCTATTACTCCACAATTTTGAAAAAAAAAAAGAGGAAGTTTCTTCTTTTTTGAACAACTGTATGAAATTAGGGCTAGAATTTTATTTCCATATGTATGTCTGCATGCGTCTTATCCACACGTGTCTCCTTCAGGATTTCTCAGTCTCGGCATTATTGACATTTTGGGCCCAGTCATTCTTTCTTATGGGACTGTCAGGTGCATTGTAGGCTGTTTAGCAGCATCCCTTGTCTCTACCCACTAGATGCCAGTAGCAACCCTCCCACCCCCAGTCATGAGAAAAAAAATGTATCTCTAGACATTGCAATATGTGCCATGGGGCAAAATCACCCCAGTTCAAAACCACTGGTCTAGTTCTGTCCCTTTACATCTCTCCCTGGGTCTGTGTGTCTGTAGTTCAATATCTGTTTTCAAATATATATATATATATATGTATGTATGATTCTTTTATTACATGTTCAGGTACTCTCTTTGAAAGAATAAACTCTGACACATGAATCAATGAATTAATTGCATTAACAATGTTCTCTTATTTCTTTATTTTTTTTCTACTTTATCTCCCCAAATCCCCCCGGCACATAGTTGTATATTTTAGTTGTGGGTCCTTCTAGTTGTGGCACGTGGGACGCCGCCTCAGCGTGGCTTGATGAGCGGTGCCTTGTCCATGCCCAGGATCCAAACCAGCGAAACCCTGGGCCGCCGCAGCGGAGCACGAGAACTTAACCACTCGGCCACGGGGCCGGCCCCCTCTTTCACTTATAATGTGAGAGTTTGGAAAGATGCTCATTTATGTCTCCATTTGAGAATTTAGGAAAGAATAAGGCACTTGTCTTTATAAAATGCAATTAGAAAAAATACTTTGCTCCCACTCTATGGCAAACATTCTCCTGAATGAAGACAACTGTATCTCTGTCTTTAGCCATACTGATTCTGAAGATATGGCATAGCGTTTGTGGATGTGATAATCATATAAGAAAACTGGGCCTTTCGGCCATGAGCAGCCTAATGTAAATTGGCCGTGCTGCATCTTTTCCTTGAAATACCTACTATGTTCTTTTTTAATTTAGAGCTGGTCCTAAAGTCTGATTCCCTTGGAGCTTCTTTGCAAGTAAACTTCTTTTCATTTTTAAAAACTTTAGTCTCTGAGCTTTCTTTCAGACCATTTCAGAGCTCTTTGCCTCAGTTTCCTCACCTGTAAAGTGCTGGCGATGGTAACACTGCTCCATTGGGTTGCGCCGTGATGCCTTGCAATTTAGGTGGGGCAGAACCTCACAGGTGCTTAGCGCTACAGAAGTATTAGCTGTTGTTATTGGGATGTGTTAAGCAGAGAGTGAGAGAGTGCCTGGTGTTGAAGTTCTTGGGATGCAAAAATGAATAGTGCACACCTTGATCCTTGGTTCTTCGGTCTGGTCTCGGAGCTATTAAAAGGTAATTTAAATAGCCTGATTTTAAAATGGGCCAAAGGCCTCAACAGACACCTCACGAAAGAAAATATACAGATGGCAAATAAGCATATGCAAATATGCTACACATCTTATGTTATCAGGGAAATGCAGATTAAAACAACCATGAGATACCACTACACAACTGTTAGAATGGCCATAATCCAGAACAGCGACAGTGCCAAATGCTGGCCAGGATGTGGAGCAACAGGAACGCTCCTTCATTGCTGGTGGGAATGCAAAATGGTACAGCCACTTTGGAAGACAGGCAGTTCCTTACAAAGCTAAACATGCTCTGACGGTATGATCCGGCAGTCGCCCTCCTTGGTATTTATCCAACTGAGCTGAAAACTATGTCCACATAAAAATCTGCACACACGTTTATACAGCTTAATTCATAATTGCCAAAATTTGGAAGCAACCAAGATTCTTTCAGTAGGTGAAGGGATTAAAAAAAAAAAAATTGTGGTCCATCCAGACAATGGAATGTTTTTCAGCACTAAAAAGAAATGAGCTATGAACCACAAAAAAACATGGAAGAATCCTAAATGCATATAACTAAGTGAAAGAAGCCAATCTGAAAAGGCTACATACTGTATGATCCCCACTCTGACATTCTGGAAAAGGCAAAACTCAGGAGACAGTAAAAAGATCAGTGGTTGCCAGGGATTGGGGGAGGGAGGGATGAATGGGCACGGCACAGAGGATGTTTTAGGGCTGTGAAGCTGGTCTGTATTATTACAGTGGTGGGCACATGTCATTATACATTTGTCCAAACCCATAGAACGTACGATGAGAGTGAACCGGAATGTAAACCGTGGGCTCCGGGTGGTGGTGATGTGCAGTGGAGGTTCATCGACTGGAACAAATGTACCAGTCTGGTGGGGGATGTTGATAATGGGGGAAGCTGTGCTTGGGTGGGGGTAGAGGGGTGTATGGGAAATCTCTGTGCCTTTCTTTTAATTTTGCAGTGAACCTAAAACTGCTGTAAAAAAATAAAATCTTTTTTTTTCAAAGATGAGTTTAAAAAAATTAATTTTTTAATTTAAAAAATTTACCCTTTGAAGTTTCTTTGAAAGTGCTTAGTTCTATAGAGAATGAAATTCAGATCTCTTATATGCTTTTGTCACTTAAAGATTTTCTATTCCCATATGGGAATAGAAATTCTTAAGTAGAATTTTAAATTGAAATTGGAAATCCTGGATAGGTATTGTGTAATGAGAAAAGGCCATTGCATTCTAGGTCATCTATTCGTTATGAAAACGACTTCCCAGATGCTGGGTGCTTATAATTCTGCAGATAGCACATTTTTCTTGGAATTGATTCTTTTGCCAAGTGAAGTCTTGGTTATTGCTCTTTCTCGTCCATCACATTTAATTCATCATGTTTTCTCAAGTGATCTCTCATTAAAACATGCTATCTTTTGAAGTTCATATTAAAATAACCCAGAATCATGATGAATGGGCTAGAATATCGTATAAGTCAGGGTGCAGTAGACTGCGAGGTGCTCTATTTTAGTTTGATTAATTATTCTGTGCTCTCTAATGACTAACACATAAATTAGCACAATGGAAAAGCATATATCATGAGAAGGCAATGTGACAAAAATCCAACTTAGTAAAGTCAATTAGAAGGAGAAAAACATGTATTCTAGTAATTATTTTTTCCTGCTTAGATTTTCCTCACTACAAATGAAACTCAACTAAACTAAATCCTGGATCTCCCAGTTATGTGTTTATGTCAAGGTGGTAGATTTCGCTTTAGCATTAAAATAGGTGTTTCTAAGATTTGTTGAGTGCGTTGCAAAACATGTTGCTAAAATATTCTGTAGGAGTGCAGACGGAAATAACAGTTTGCATTTATGGGGCTTTGCATGTTTTTTCAAGTAGAAATTTTTTAAATGGGTATAGTGATAACGGCAGTAGATTCCAGTTCATGTTATCTGGAGCTATGTTCTCTCTGGCTACTGTTAATGCTTGTGAGTAATTAGTTTGATAACTTAAAATTATCCTTAACCTCTGCTGGTCAACGTGCCAGCAACCAGGCGGTAACGCGCCTTGTGGGAATAGCTTGTTATGAACAACAGATCACGCCCGTCAAGCTTCGCAGCTGTCAAGCATCTATTCTGAAAAATAATAGGGTGATGTGAGAGTGCCTGTAAAGCCCACTTTGCTTTTTTTCCTCGCTGTCATCCCGAGCAATAAATAACATCTTCCCGGAGTTGCTCTTTATGAAGATGCCAGTAGAAAGACGCTCAAGATCACTGTAGATGGAGGTGAGGCCGAGACAGAGTGGAGACCAGTTTGGCCTAGACTGAGCAGGACGTCATCACCTCGAGCAGTCCTTGCTCCAAGTGTCAGCCTTGCAGGTTCAGAAGCAGAAATAGACTTGACTTGGTTGGAAATTATACGTGCACACGCATACGCTTACAATGTAAGTCGCATTGTCCTCCTCCCTTTCCAGCAAGGTTCCCCAGCTTTAGCCGAATAAGAATCATCTGGCAGACTTGTTAAAACACAGCCCTTTGCACCCCGCCCCGAGTTTTTGATTCTGCAGGTCTGGAGTGAGGCTAGAGAAGTTGCATGTCTAATGAGCTTTCAGGGATGTGTCTGGTTCCAGGACTCCACTTTGAGAACCACTGCGATAGTTATTTATGCTTTAGGGTTTCTCTCTAGTGTGTTTCTTTGCTTGATATGTTTTCTAGCATTGAAACTTTCTGTTCTCTGCCTCCTGGCTCTAACATTCTTCTTCTGACCAGCCTTCCTTCATTCAATGTTACATAAAATTTATTAAGGTTTAGCTTATTAAATAGGAGTCAGTAGTGGCTTCCTGGGCAGGAACGTCATTGAGGATGCTCAGTTTCAGTATACTCATTTGACAAAGGAGAGGGTTGGGATTGCTATTGGCCGCCATCTCTTGTAAAACGTGGGTTATGGCCCATTAATGCTTCTTCTGACCATATGTGTTCAGGGAATCTGGTTCTAGGATGAAGACTCTTTAGCAGAAATCTTGGAGAGGAAAGGTCATTAGTAGTCCAGGTCTGGCTGTGAAATGAAGGTGAGGAACGTAAAGTTGAGGGTCTGGACACAGGGTGGAAAGAACGCTGTAAGAACAGATAGATTACACCTGGGGGAGGACAGATTCTGTGCTTGGCCAAACCATCTTGTGACTGTGGTTCTTCCATGCTTATTTAAGCAATCTGTTTTCACCAAAAACTGGACTTGATCCGAAACACTTTACATTATGGTTAACAATTGTCCCCTATGATGCAGCCATATGCTTTACGATTTAAGTACTTTATGTAAAGACAGACGGGGGACAAGTCATAGTCAGCAAAATGGAAAGACAGATGGGTGGTAATGAGACACTGTGCTCTGACAGAGGCCTAAGAAACTTATAGCCACTATATTTCATTTTGAATTTTAAATAATATTAAAAATAGTGTGATATGATTTGTAAGAAATATATATTTGGTCATTCCGATGGCCAAAATATATTTCTCATATATATTTGGTTTTCCTTCACTGGTTCTTGGCTCATAGCTCCTAAAACCCTTGGAATTTCCTGTAATAAAAGTAATAAAGGTGTCTTTTGTTATGTTAATGAGGTGACTTTGAGAAAGCCCCTAGGTCATCTAATGATGGGGGTTCGTTGCCAGGGGAACCAACCCTGTGATTAGAGGATTGGAACTTTCAAACCCACCCCCATCCCCAGACCTCCAGGGAGGGAAGAGGGGCTGGAGGTTGAATCAGTTGCCAGTGGCCAGTGAGTTAATCCATCAAGCCCGTGTAATGAAGCCTCCATAAAATCCCCGAGGACGGGGTTCGGAGAGCTTCCCCTTGGTGCACACGTGGAGACTCGGGAAGAGTGGTGCTCCTGGAGAGGCACGGAAGCTCCGCACTTTTCCCCGTGCCTTGCCCTCTGCATCTCTTCCGTCTGGCTCTTCCTGAGTTATATCCTTTTATAATAAACTGGTGATCTCCTAAGTCAAATGTTTCTCTGAGTTCTGTGAGCCACTCTAGCAAATTAATCAAACCCAAGGAGGGTGTGGTGGGAACCTCTGATTTATAGCCCGGTTGGTCATAAGTACAGGAAACAACCTAGACTTGTGACTGACATCTGAAGTCCTTGGTGGGGGTTGTTGGAACCTCCAATCTATAGCCAGTTGGTCAGAAGCACGGATAACAGCCTGGGTTTGTGACCTGCTTCTGAAGAATGGGGGGCAGTCTTGTGGCACTGAGCTGAACTCTTAACCTGTGGGATCTGGAGCGATCTCGGGCTGGGGGGTGGGTAGATGGTATCAGAATTGAGTTGAGTTCTCCAACACCCTGCTGGTGTCTGAGAACTGCTCAATGATGTCTAGGCAAAATAAGCAATAACCTCTCTATAGATAAGAGAAGTGAGGTGAGTTTTACTTGATCTGGAGTGAGCATTATAACCCGGAAGGCCTTAATGTTCCAGAGAAGCATGGTTTTCAGTACAGTCTTACATCTTTTTAGAACAAAGAACATAGGTTAAACATACCCAGGATACATTTCCAAAGTTTCAAAGTTGCAAATTAGCAGGTCACCATGATCCTGATGTCCGCAAAGGGATTAATCCGGGCATTACCAACAGCGCATAGGAGGGGAAGTCTGCATTCTTAGCTTGAGACACTGTGTTCTTTAATGGATAAGGAGATGTACAATGTATGTTTTGTAGGCCATAAGTCAGGCTTTTTAGTTCAAGGTGAATCAGTTTTGAACCCGAATAGTTACCCTATATACCTCAATGTTTGAAAATCTCTAGTCAGTGGTGTGTAAGGAAGCCCCCTCCTGCCATATATGTTAGAATTGGGTCCAGGAACCCGAAAGAAATAGTAAATGCTATTGGATTTTCATGTTCCCCAAAAGGGGGGTGTGAGTTATGAATTTAACTCAGTGCGGCACTGTATTAAAGTGCTGTACTGATTTTATACTTTACGTGCAGAGTGTGCCGTTGGAAAGACTTGAAACAACCAAATAACGTAGAAATTCATAAGACTGGTCTTATTCATTAGCAGTTGAAAACCATTTTGTTTATTATTATATCAAAACTTACTGAGGGCTCTTAGAATTCTGACTTCGCAGTATCACGTGGGCCATGTGGGACTCCAGAGCTCTCTGAGATCTTCTTGTAAATTACTGACAGTCACTGTGTGCGCAGCATTCATATTGGTGGACTTTGCATCTTGCCAGCTAGGTTACAGCCTTGACTTTAGATAGTCACAGGTGGTCTTCATAGACATCTGTGTGGTGATCTTATAAAAGCACTGTTGTTCTCATTTTAGAAAAAAAGAAAGTAATTTTCCCTAGAGCTCACGATTTATGATGGATAGGTGACCTTGAATGTGAAATAAGGTCTTTTGACTTCAAGTTAGGTGCGCTTTCTATTAAAATATTCTTTTTGTTTGAGTCAACAATGTATTGCACATTTTTATACTTCCCGGGCTCAGTGTCTTCATCTACAAAGGGAGAACATTGGACTAGAATCTCTATTAACTTTTGCAATTCTCATGATCTAGAATTTTCCTCAGAATCTGGTGTTGTCAGTATTGCTGATGGCTTTCACATGTTATTCAAATCCACAAGAGTAAGTAGCCTGATGTGGCCAGACAGTCCTCGGCGCGGTAATTTTGAGGTTTAGTGCCATCATCGGATGCTTACATCCTCCATCGCAACCCCGTCCTTCTCTTTCCCCTTCTCCTCAGACGTTGGTGAGCATTTTTCAAAAAGTTCCCCATTTCACAATCACTTGCAAGATGTGGGTTGTTTAAGTATTATGGAATTGGATAATGTCGATGTGATCTTCCTTCTTAATACTCAGACAGGATGGACCCTGTGTTGTCTCTGTTTCTCGTCTGGTTTTGACCTTTTTCTTAGGCATTGTACATGTTTTGAGAGAGTTATTAGAAGATTGAGTTAATTAGAGAATAGAATATTAGCTGGCAGGAAGTCTGAAAATTAACTCCTCACCCGTTTGCTCTTTAATGATTTTGAGAGGTTTTGGTAGGAATTCAGGGATGGAAAACTGAATGAGACACAGTAACATGTTACTGGGACACTGTAACCTCGTTCCCTTGGAAAATTCCTTGTATTGTAAGACAATTACATGTCATTAACGGGTTACGTTTGTCTTGTTTTCAGCAAGAAGATGGATTAAATGAGCCTCAGAGGTCTTTTCTGATTTGTAATTATATGGGATCATCTGAGTCAGAATTCTGCAATTTACAAACATTGTGAGTGGGTGTTTGGAATCACATTTTGGGTCCCTTTTCTTGTCCTGGTTGTATGTAGTGAACAGGCATGGCCCTATTCGAATAGATCTTATACTTTCACAGAGAGGGATTGACAGAAATGCCCACAGATGCCTGCTTTGCACAGAAGGGGACTGATAGAAACGTAGCAGAAGGTCTGAGAGAATTCTGGAATCCTTCATGGCTCATGATTCACTGTGGAGAAGTCAGAATTCCAAGAGCCCTCAATTAAGTTTTGTTATAATAATAAAATGCTTTTCAATTGCTTATAAATAAGAGCAGCTTTTGTACACTGCCCTTCCCAGGAAGGCCAAGATGGAACCCTGATGTAGCTAAGAGATCTGATGGAGTCATCATTTTTGTCGCTGGCTACATAGCTTTAGTTTTTGCTAAAATTCCTCCTGATTGATTTTGTTTTGTTCATGTTTAAAACATCCTACAATAAAAACACAACAGCAACAACAATTAAGGGAAGAAAGATCTAAGAAGACTCCTGAACTTTGCTAGTCATTAAATGTTACTTAAAGTATACTTTAGCGAGTTGCAAATTTGCAGCACGCCATAGTCTTTCCGGAGAATTACAGTAAAGGATGTAATTAGGAGCTGTGTAAAGTCATGTTTTTAAACTGTTTTTCTCAGTTGTTCTTGCATTTTTTTCTGCTTTGATAATAATTTTAATTCTTCAGAGGAACTTTGGAATGGTGCTGACATGATTTTTAAAAAATATTTCTATTTTTTCTTGCAATTGTTTGGTACACAGCCTCACACTAAAGCTGCTTTAAAAGCACAGATGAAAAATAGCCACCAATAACAAGTTGAAACATAGTCAAACAACAAGACGTTCTTCTTTGGTGAATATCCTCTGGAGAATACAATTCTCTGAGTTGGGGCGCAAATGTATCAACTTGAAGTGAAGTTGCAATGCATCCTGAACTAGCTTGGTCCGTGAAGAAAGAGCTTGTTGGGACTTGAAATGAGGAGCTCTCTGTTCTTGGGTGAAAGCGTCTGTCAGCTCACAGCTGCTCCTGTGATCCCACCTTCATCTTCCGCACCGGAAGGGCTACACTGCCATGCAGGAGTCCACTCTGCTACCACTTGGTTAGTTTCTTCAACAGCCTTGTCTTTTTCAAGAAATACGCCTCGTATCTACTTTCCTTTATTGAAACTTGGCTTTTTCCAAAAGCCTCTCAGTTGGAGAAAACTCATTCCCTCATCCTAGATGCACATGGGAGGTGAATGGTTTTCACAGGTTGTGTTTTTCATGGAGCATATTCCAAGATTTCGAGATCTGAGCTCAGAACCTTACTGGGTAGTGTCCTCAGCATCAACCCCTGAGGTACGGAGTGAAGGATGTACCGTGAGGCAGGAGGAGGAGTTGGGCTGCCATGCAGTTGCAGCCACAGCCTTGGCGGATCCCACAGCACACTCTGGAGGTGAGGATACCTTGGAAGTTATCCTGAATGGGACAAGGAGGTTGGTCCTTTGCACTCCAGCCTCAGCCGTGCATTGGATCTGGGCTTTGCCCTAAAGGAGCGCGGCCTCAGACTAGATCCCTCTCTTCAACCAAGTACAATTTCCAGGTGGGGAAGGGGGAGTTTAGCTGTGAAGCATCTGCTCTCACTCTCAGGAGGAATGTTCATTTCCATTGTGTGGGGGGGGAGACATCTGGGTTGTACGTGGCTATATGTAAAACCAGACGATGACTGTTTTATTTTGCTAACAAAGTTCTTTGGGGTTGATCCAGTCCCAACCATTGACAGCCTTGGGCCTGTCATCCATCAGAATTCTTCTACCCTACGTTTTGAAACTCGCTGTTCTACTCTGAGCACAAACACCTACCAAGTTAGCGCTTTGATTTACTTTGTGCAACTGCTCTGTATCTTTCGCAAGACTTCTTCCATTAGCCCTCCAAGTTTGGACCGTCTGTTGGCCGGGAGTTTACCACGTGTGGCCCGTGGCAGGAAGCACTGGGGCACCTGCTGAGCGACAGTCTAGGGTCGGGGCTGGCTCTGCATTCGCCCGAGAGCCTCCTGTCCGGTAGCTCCCCCGGGCGCTTCTTTGACAGGACATTTGGCAGCACTGCTCCATTGACCCTCCCCTTTACTTTCCTGCTGAGTCCTGTCTAGAGCCCATGAGGCATCATTTTAATCTTTTTTTTGGTCAGTACCTTCATTTTCTTGCCCTTTGGCTACTCTCTAGCTGCAAAATCCTAACTCTAAATCCATCAGGCTCTAATAGCTGCCTACTTGGGTGTCCATTCAGTGCTGGGTACTGGCAAAGAAAATCACACAACCATGTGGAGTGGTGTTACTATAAATCCGTAGTTCTGTGCCTCCGGTAAATGTCTGTTCTAGCCCCAGTCCTCCCAGTATAGTCCTAGTCCGCTCTCATCTTCCTTCAGCAACTAATCTAAATGTCCACTTCTCTCTTTAAATTCCCTTCCCATTAACTCACTTCTTTTGGAAAATTACCTCAGTTTTGATTTCCTATAGAAAAGTAAAGGGCACAAGAAGCACCGTCCACCCCAACTTCATGTCAGTAGAAATTCTATGTGCACATTCCATGTAGAGATCATTGAAATTGAAACTGGGTTTACCTTGCGTGTTTGTGGTGTGGGCAGATCTCTGTGTATCTACTGATGATATTCTGCTCCTTAAAGTCACAGAAAATATTTCTAGAGAATATTTGTAAGTTTAACAAGTCATTCACTCATCATTTTTTGAATGCAGATTAGGGAAAGCAGGGGCAGCCCCCGAAAGAGTAACTATCAAGATGTGTCAGTATTGAGAAGCAACGAGATTTGTGGAGAGCCAACATACATTTGTATAAGAGATTTCAACGACTCTAAGAAGCTATGGGTAGCACATCCATTTTTTTGTAACCCTAAGAATTTTTTTTTAAATGAGAATAAAATGGTGATACATGTCTCAATGATGGTCTTTCCTGAAGCATCCTTCATTCGCTCTAGTATCTTGTTGCTTTGTAATATTTTTCATCTGGTCCAGGTGATTTCTTCTGGTTCTCTTGTATTTTTGCGTGAGATTGTGGCTCCTTTTGTTCATATGTCAGTGATAATGTGTAGTACAGAGTCATCTACTTGTGGCATATTCCTTGCTTAAATCCTATAAAGTATTATTAGTTGTAAGAAAATATGAAAGCTCAGACTTTCCTCCAATGAATGGTTACCATACGTCTTTATTCTGTGTGTTTCTGTGCACATGATAATTTTTCCTTTCAATGCCAAATCTTTGTCTAACTATTTTAGTCACATTTTGAATGGTCGTTAAACCCACATGTGTAGAATCAATGATGTGCACAACTCAGTGTAAATGGTGATAGCGTGCACAGCTATGACTAAGTTCACGTGTGAAATGTTGATCACCATGTCACAGCTCCTACCTGGCCAACAATGATTGTGTCACATTCATCACAGTTGGGATAAGATGCACCCTGACTTCAGAGACAATCAGATTGTGTATCTCAGTGAGGTATGGTATCTCATGATTTTGCCTAGGGTTGTTGGAAGGACATGTTCTAGGTCCAAAGAAGCGGGTCATGGTCATTCATCTTGTTTCCAGACTCCCCGCCCGCCTCGTTTCCACCACTTGCTCTTTCTGTGCTTTGTCTCTAGATACCGTGGATTGCAGGTGGAGCCGGGATCCTTGAATGTTCGTGGGGACCCCATATCCCAGGTTGGACAGGAATGGTGGTTGCCACGAAGACTGAGCTGCAGCTAGATTATTAAGCATCCTAGTGTCAGAAAATGCCACCTCTGCTTTTAGACATCCAGCAAAGGGACTGCTGAGGTGCAGCCCACTGGCAGCAGACGGCAGTCCTCATGCCAATGGCTTTTGTATGGTTGAGCTCAAATAATCTTAAATAGTGCAGATGCTTTGCCTTTGCCTCTTGATGACAAAAGCAGAATGTGCTTTTATATTAAACTTTAAAGGACTCTTTCAATCTCATGTTTGTGCCCAGAGACCCAATATGCCGTTTACCGCAGACTTTTTGGGCCCTTTCTATCTTTCTTCCCTATTTCTTTCACTGCTCCTTCTTTTCTCCTCTTCCCCATCTTGTCTTTCCCAACATTCCTCAAAAACAAACAAACAATTAAAGCTCAAGCCATGAAGGCTTCAAAGTAAGGGCTGGAAACAGAAGTAGGCGTGGCCGACTAAAGTTGCCCACCTTGGAGACAACTCTTGGAGCGCTTTGAGGTGAGTGGGCATTCCTACACAATGAACTCAGTACTTCTGCCCTGCTAGACTCCTCGTTGTATTCTGTAAGCTTTGTTTACTTTCTAGACAAGTAGATATGGCGATTGGTGGGAGGTTCCTGGAATTGGGAGAATCTACATGCAATTTACAAGCGAAGTAAAAACCTCAGTGTGATGTCTGAGCATGCCTGCCTTTACAGTTGGCATTCCTCTACACTCCTTCTTGTCCTTGGCATGAAGGAGGAGCTGCGAGGAGAAGGGCATTTATATAGACGTTTCTTTATTTTTTGGGTTTGCCGTGAACAATGCTTTAGTTGTTTGATTTATAGGAAGTGCTCTATTTCTCATGCTTCTCCTACTTTGTAATACGAGTCATTTACTAAATTTTAGTGATTACCTTTAATGCTCCCTCTTAACCTACTTAAGGTTGGATTTATTTCAGCACGTCACTTATTCATCTTGAAATCTTCCTGGGTTTTATGTGATTTTGTGGAGAGGGCACAATTTACCAGAGTTTTCTCCTGAAAATATAAATTTTAGTACCAAATATGGTTTGGAGAATACATATCTGAAATCATAGCTGTGGCAAGAATGAATTAAAGATTAGCATATCTTTTTAGAGGAGATTAAAGTTGGAAGACTATTGCTTGAGCTGTCCTAAGAGAAGCCAATAATTCAGACTCTGTGGTGGGTCCCACCATTCTAATAGGGACAGTAAGTAGTAAAAATTCTGTCCTTATCTAATGCTCTCTCACATTTACAATTCAGTAGAATATTCCCTGTCAAAATTCATAGTAAAATATTAATAAAATATAATGTTTTCCTATATGGTATAGTTTAGCACTTGTTCTATAAATTTTCTTTAGATGATTTTAATTATATACATCTATAAAAAGATGATTAGTGTGATTATTTCTTAAATGATATGTGTTTGATTGTGAATGCAAGTTTCTGTTCAGTTTTCAATATTGTCATGCCAAATCTTCTGGACATTTACTCTACAGGAAAGAAAATAAGGAACCTATTTCCCAGAAGCTCCGCCCAGAGTTCGTGAAAAACTTCTTCAGCTCAGTCTATTTATCTCATTCTTTTCAGCTCCTCCTGGCCTATTGATTAAAGTTTAAATTCCTGTGTATGACCCCCTATTCCATTCACTTATTTCTTCCATCGATAATATTTGTTAAGGCCATGAGAGAGCCAGTGGTGAGTGAGAGATGTAGACAGACTCTGTCTTCAGGGAGGTCACAGGCTGAGGGCAGATGATCATTAAGGAGAAGCAACAAATACATTTATGCTTGTCGACCCTGATAGAGTGGATGGAAGAGAAGTGCAGGGACCTGCAAGAGCTTGTGCAACAAGGGGACCTGTGATAGTCAGAGCTTGGGTGTCAGGGAAGGCTTTCTGGAAGAAGTGGCATTTGCAGTGACTTGAAAGATGCATGGCAGTAGACTTGGTGAAGGGACAAGTTCTGGGTGGAAGGACAGCACTTGCAAAAGTTCTCGTTGGAAAGCAAGGTGCCAGGTGTGAAGGAGTGAACCAAAGGCCGTGTGGCCAGCGCATGCTTTCCAGGGGGGTGGGAGAGGGAAGGGCAGGAATCTGGAGAGAGGTATATTTGTATACTCAAATATTGTTTTCCTGTAGAATTCAGTTAAAAGTGAGATATTTGTGGTATCCAGAGAAATTTTTTTTAAGTGTGGTTAATGAAAAGACCATTTACTGAAGATGATTCGTAACATTTGAAGTAAATCTTACTTGTGCATAACAAATATATACACATAGCTTTTCTCCCTTTTAAGTAGCCTTTATTTTTCAGAGCAGTTTTGGGTTCACAGCAGAACTGAGTAGAAAGTACAGAGTTCCCATTACCCTCTGCTCCGGCACATGCACAGCCTCCCTCACTATCAACACCCCCCACCAGGGGGTACATTTGTTACAGTTGATGACCCTACATTGACAGGTCATTATCACTCAGAGTCCGTAGTTTACATTAGAGTTTGCTGTTGGTGGTGCCCATTCTATGGTTTGGACAAATGTATAGTCGCAGGTATCCATCATTACTGTATGGTCCAGAGTATTTTCACTGCTCTAAAAATCCTCTGTGCTCCATCTATTCATCCCCTCACCCCTGCCCCAGCAACCACTGATCTTTTTAATGTCTTCCTCGTTTTGCCTTTTCCAAAATGTCATAGAGTTGGAATCACACAGTATGTAGCCTTTTCAGATTAGCTTCTTTCAATATGCATTGAAAGTTCCTGAGAAATATTTTGCATGAAGTATACTGTTGAGATGATCACTAGCAGAGATTCATTTTAAAAAATATTTCAAGCCATGGAAATGCCCCATGTCAATTTTATTCTTTTAAACTCTTTTAGCTGCTGTTGAATACGTGAGAAACTTTCAAGTATATTGACGATAGGAATGAACATCTTTATAATAATAAATGAAAGCAGTTATGTTACTCCATGGTTCCAAAATAATAGGAACATATTTTGGGTTCAAATGAATTCCTAAATGTTAATCCATGCCTTCATTTTTAAAAACTTATATTTAACATGAAAACACAATCATCAGTTGAGTCACGGCCAGTTATTTGCAGTTCAGAAGTTGATTGGAAAGGTGAGGTCTCTCGGGTTTTCCGGGATGGTTTCAGTTCACACTGTTCTGTCCTGCTGTGGGACAATAGTCCGGTGTTGTCTTTCTGAAACTGCACACTGATTAGTCTGTTCCACACTTACACCTGGTTATGTTAAAGAAAAGTATGCAGGATCTGTTTTAATTGTCCTTTTTTTCAAATGGTTGTATCTAGATAACTAGTTTTCATTTATCTTTATCCTTCCCTTGTGGGTTGTCTTTGAGTGAATGAAGTGTTTTCTTTACTTGAAGCTTTTGAAGAATTATTTTTCTTTAAGAGAAAAATCAAAAGGCTGGAAATGGAGAGACTTTGAAAATGTCATTGAAATAATGTCTGGGCACAGTTGATTGAACTTATATAAACTCTTTGAAAGTCGGATTCACTAGCATTCATGTTTGATCTAGTTAAACCAATAAAATACAGGATGTAATCTTTATATAATTACAAAAGTCCCGCTGTCTGATCCTACCTCGAGGTTACAATGATGCTTCTAGAGGTAAACGTCTTTCTTGCCTAATGTGCTGTGACTCTATTTTGCTGGCTTTAAGCCAGAACAAGACTTTATTGCAAGTACTGTATTTTATTTTTGTTGTCAAGTGACTTAACTGGTGAAGCCTATTGTAATCTGACTAAGAACTTCCCCCCAGGGCAGGATGTTGAAATATACTGGATTCTTTTATTTTCCATTGCTCTTCTGCTCAAAGAGCATTCCAGGTGAGCAACAGAGGTGGATGGTGCAGGGCACGTGCACACCTGGCCTCAACACAGTGGCCGGAGTTAATCGGGGCTTTACCGACATCCTTGGTGCCATTAGACAGGGTTCTTAGAAGTTCTTTGTAGAGACAAATAGTATGGCAAACTCCGACTGATAAAGGCAGAAGCACAGAGCAGCTGCAGAACCTTGACGTGGGGGGAATGGTTTTAAGAAAAACAGGAAATCCAAAACTCGAAAAGGAAATAGAGACACATTTTGGATGAAACATAAATGTGTGTATGTGTGTGTGTGTGTGTGTGTGTGTGTGTATGTAGAAAATTTCTGCATGGAGAAAACTCCATGAATAAATTCAGAAGACAAATGATGCACTGGAAAATTTTTATAATACCTGTTACAGAAAAATGATTATTAAATCTAATTGGTATTAATAGCTGCTACAATTGATAAGAAAAAAGTAAACAATCCAAATAGAAGTGGTAAAATGCACAGACAATTCGCAGTCAAGGAAATACAAATGGCCAAAGGAAATTAAAGCAAAAATCAGACCATCGCCCACTCACCATATTGGCACAAGGTGGAAGACTGCTCCCTCCCAGGGAAGAAAATGTGGTGGTCTCCCCCGTCTGAGCCTCGCTAATAAGCTCGCACTGGTTAGTGTAGGATGGAGGATGAGCACTACGTATATATAAGAGCTGAGAGATTGTAAATCCAGGATTACTCCCCGGCTCCTGAAAACAATAATGATGACAAACAACAAAATAGCGTCAATATTAACAATGGCCTTTTTTTCTGACATCTGACTCTGTGCCAAACATTTTGCTAAATACTTTACGTGGATTATCTTTTTAATCTTCCCAAGCATCCGATGACATACTATCTTCAGGAATAAAAAAAATCGTTAACATAATAATCTTTCAGGCTTGCTTGCTATTGCCCCAAATATTTCTTTCTGACAGAGCTTTGATTAGTGGAAAATTTTGCTTAAAATGTAGGTGCGTTGGTTGAAGAAGCACATTGATATTAATTCCCAATAAAATGTAAGCAGCAGATAGGCTCTGTGCTGTTGGCTTTCTTCTCAGTTTGATGACTGTGGGAGCTGTGGGATCAAACTGGGAGCCAATTAGACGAGTGTTGAGTTTCATCATGGGCGGGGCAGGAGCGTTTGCATTTGCTGAGCAGCTGAAAGCAATCCTTGCTGGGTTCTTGGTGTTTTTGTTGTTGAGGATTGGCCATTTTACCTAAAGTCAGAGAGAACAGAAGGAAGCTAATCAGGTATGCCATGGACAGAAGTTGTCACAGCTCTAACTCTCCATTTTTTTAAGCCTCTGACATTTATTAAATAAAAAATTTATTTCCGGCAAAATGTCCAAATCCACTGTAATCTTTCTACCTTTTTACCCAATCTCCTCTCCTATTCTCTGCTCTAACCCACCCATCTGTTCTGCTGCTTCCTGAATGTAATGATGTGCAGGACCGTCCCGACCGATCCTTACCTTTCTTTCCAAGACTTTAAATCTGGAGATGCCTTAGAACCCACTGCCAGTATCACCCTGGGTCTAACCACAGCATTACTCCTTGTGATGTTCGCAGTTAAGTTTACCACTGGCTTCTTGACTGTGGATGTTTATTTGGCTTCTATGACTCTCAGTTTCTGAAGTGTAAAAATGGGCAAATGCAGCTCGTGTCGTCATCCGAGATGACTCTGTGGGGCGAATATGCCAAACACCAAAGCAAGTGCCTGCCACGTAGATGTGGTCAAGAGTATAATAATGATAATATTTATCGATGATAATTGTGTGAAAGGCACATTACCCCATTAGTGATGTTTTTGTCAACCACTAATCTGGGGCAGGCAGCAGTTGCCGTGCCTACTTTTTTGGCCCCAGTCACCCTCGCATGGCCTTTGACGGATGCCATCTTTGTGAGTGCTGGGAGCTGGTCCAGCTGCTAGTGTGAGACACTCAAGCAAAGAGGAAACAGGAAGCCCTGTCTCCTGGACCTCACTCTAGCTGTGGAGCTAAGAGGTGGATAAAAGAAAATATATACCACGGCAGGAGAGAGTACGATACATCTCTCAAGAGCAGTAGAGCAAATGCAGCGGCAGTTAAGGGTCCCCTTATCTCCTCCAGAGGTCCTGCCCAACTGTCTGGGAAAAGAAAGATCTGGAAGGGAAGGAGGTGGGAGCTGGGCCCATGTCAAGGTTCCTACCACAAGGTTCCCACCCTCTGACATGACTCAAGGAGGCTGAAGGTCCTCAGACCATGACCCTGGTGAAAAAGATCTCCCAGAACTGGCCTTGACCCAGTCCGCAAGATCAGAGTCCATTCACTTCAGCCCTGAGTCTCTTTAGAAGGTACTTCACCACTTTCCATCCTTGGGTAATGAGCCTGGAGCACTCGAGTTGAGGCCAGGGTGTGCTCTGACAGATGTGGTCCTTGGGAGTCCCTGCAGGAGCCAACCCTGCCCAGGGCAGGTGGGAAAGCCCCTTCCTGGGCAACTTGGTGAGGGTGGCTCTCACTTAGGAGTTCTCCAAAGCTGCCCTGGACCCTGCTCTCAGCTTTTCCATAGTGTGCTTCTCAGTGTCTGGCCCCTGCTTTTTGCAGTTGTCACCCTGTTTATGACTGCACCTCAGTCTGCCTGACCCCGGGTGAACTTTTAGTTTGTCACCAAGCCAAGGGCTCCTTTTATGAGGGCACACACAATGCCCTCTCTCTTGCACCCTTTGTCTTAACACCTCGTTTCCAGTAATTAACCATGTCCACTATTGGTCCAGCTTTGACTCGTACTCAATCTAATTATTTCTCTGATGTCAACCCTGCCAAAAATCATACTTAACCTCATCCCAGGCTATTCATATACTTTCCCAGCTTCAGTCCTCGCTTGTCTGGCCAACGAACATTGATATGTAGATAGAGATGAGGGCCCCCTGAGGAAGCATGGGGCTCACAAGGGGGATGAGTAGGTTGATACCAGATTAGCTAAAATTGTACGTATGTGTAGCAATTTTGGGGAGTAAAGGCTGCAAAGGAGAGTTAGGACCATATCACAGATTTAATAGTTAAAGCTTTACCATGGGACTGAGGTCTTTTAGCCCAATGACGTCCAAATAGAAGAGGAAAATTTCTAATTCTATACAGTTGGGAATTATTCAGTGGTTTTGGGAATCCTATATTATCAAGATATATTTTTGGGAATAGGATATATTAATATATATTATTGGGAGTGGAAGAGCAAAATGTGGTATATACGTACAATGGAATTTGACAACAAAAAAGTGAAATACTGATCTTTGTGACAATATAGATGAAGCAAAAATCCTGCACCATTTAGGTATAATGTAAAACATGAAATGGAAGAAGCTAGACACAGAAGACCACATATCGTGTGATCCCGTTTATATGGCGTGTCCAGAACAGGTGAATCTATGGAGAAAGAAATTAGATTAGTGGTTGCCTGGGCCTCGGGGGAGGAGAAACGGGGAGTAGCTTCTAGTGGGCACAGGTTTCTCTCTGGGCTGATGAAAATGTTCAAAAATTAGTGGTGATGGCTGCACAGCCCTGTGAATGTACTAAAAACCATTGGATTGTACACTTTAAATGAGTGATTTTTATGTATGTGAATTATGTATCAGTAAACTTGTTATAAAATATTTTTAAAAAGATATGTTAGTTCAGTTTTCTTTCCTCTCAACTGCAAACATAATACTATTCTCTCCATACCGATGTTCTTAAAACCAACAGTTTAGAAGTTCAAACGTAGGAAATGAGCTGCTTTATTTCATATCTCATCCTTGAACTTCAGAGAACTGGAGGCTGTAGCTTCTTAATTATTGGATGATGGTTTCTACCCCAGCCTAGCACAATCTGACATAAAATATCGCAACCAAAGGAAAAACCGTGACCTAAGTTTTAGTCTTTCGAAGGAGAAGTTTCAAGCAGAAATTTGAATGCTAAGGATAATCTATCATAGTCCTAACGTTGGTTGTGCATAGAGTGAATGCCAAGCCATGCTGAGTGGTTTATGGATATTGTTTCCTTTAGTCATCCCAGTGCCCTCATGCATGAGATTTTGTCGTTTTGCTTTACAGATGGATAAACTGAGGCACAGAGATAGTCTCTTGTCCATAGTCACATGTCCAGTAAAAGGGAAAGAAAAGGCTTTTGCCATGGGATCTGACTTCCAAGCTAAACTCTTATTACTGTGAATTGATTGAGATCAAAAAGCCTGCAGGCTGCCCAGCTTGTAAATTTACCAAAACTGGTTACTACGGAAGAAGCATGTAGTGTTCCTTTTCCTGCTGGCCTGTACTTCAGTGCTCACACACCGGGAGAGATGGCTCAGACATGCTTCCTTTTCGACAGCTAGAGACGTTTATTATTTTATGTGTATTTATGTCATGAAGTCAAGGACAAAATAGGATTTACATTAGAAACATATTTTCTATCTTAGGAAGAGAAACATATCAGGATGGTGAAATTGGTCTTTTGTTAATGCAAGTATTTAAAAATTATATTCACACGCACATGTATATGTAGTTTTCGTTTAGAAAGTTATTTAATGCATCAATATATCTTTTATTTTTGCAGAACAATGGTTCCCTGGTTTGGTGTCAGAATCACAAGCAATGTTCTAAGGTACGTTCCCTACTATTGTGTCAGTATTTTTAAAAACTTAATTTTGGAATAATTTTAGAGTCACAGGAAGTTGCAGAGATAGTACAGAGAAATCACAGGTACTCTTCGCCCACTTCCCACCAGTGGGTACACTTTATGTATTTGTAGGTCAAAAGCAGAAAGTTGACATTTGTACGGTGTGTCTAGTTCTGTGAGGTTTGATGACGTGTAGATTCAGTTAGTGGAGCCGCCACTGAAGTCAAGATACATGTATTAAAATTCTGTATACTACATTATTTCTCTCTTTATTCTGTAGTTTTTTTACTAAAAAAAATTTTTATGGAGAAAGCATCTTCCGGTTAGACCAGAAGATTTAATGCATTCTGCTTACCCCTAAGTTATTTTGTATGTAGTTTTGTTTGTATGTCGGAATTGCTGGTTAAATTGATTTGATTCTTTAAATAAGCAGTCTCTTTTCTATTCTTGAGTCTTTCTTGCTCCCTGCACATTCTCTAAAGTTGTCGTTATACTCATTCATATGTTTAATAGCTTAAATTCTTACCTCAGTCCCAAAACATCAGAACCTTTAAAATAGATACATGTGATGGTACTTGAGCTCCAGTCTGGAAATGGAAGGAGGTTTTATATTCAGATTATATAAATGAATAAAGCTTCAACTTGCTAAAAATATTGGCGTACCTTTGGGATCGTAATAGTGTTTGATGAGATTTATTCCATGGACATTACTATTAGACCTAAAATTGAAGCATTCCTTTATTTTATAACCAAATTTCATGTGAGCAATACGCAATAATACTGAAATAGCATATTTATGAAGATCGTTATTATTTTGAAGGGTCTTTCAAACACATTATCTCAAAGAAAATGATTGTAGAATAATATTCCCAAACCCAAAAGCTTATTGTAATGATACATTCCTACATTTGTGCACGCATTGTCATCTAATACACATGAATGCTATTACAAATAGAGCAGAATTATTATGTGAATGTGAAATAATTTGGAGAAAAAAAGCTTTGCTTAGCTCTGACTCTAGATCCTGGGCAGAAATGAAATGTCTGGTTTATGATAATTTTACTCGTTTTGTATAATATCATAAGCATTTGCTTTGATAAGCCATTTTCTGGTATCTCTTATATTAATTGTTCTTCAACTGGAGTTTTGGGTAATTTTTTTGTGTCACCATTGCAGGAAAGATGCTGTCTCTCACTTTCTCTTTCTCTATATACATATATATATAGTCTGACTGGATTTTATAAGTGGTGTTTTTGTCCAGTTTTGTATAAATTGAGTATTACATAAATGATAATTTTTGTTTCAGTATTACTTCTCATTTAAGCACCCCCTTTCTCCTTATCCTATCAAGAAATTAATTCTTTTTTACACCTGAAATTTTAATGGAAGAGTTTCATTTGAACTGTTTAAAAAATATCCTAATTAAAGAAAATTGCAGCTCCAGGGAACAGATTGTCAAACCCTATATTGTAATTGAATGATCAAGGCTGACATGAGAGACTGAATTTCACAAGAGAAGAAATCAACTCCTTTTGCCCCAAAGCAGAAATGACTCAATAAGTCACAGCTAACTCCAGCAGAAACTCTGGAACCTTTCACAAGGCTGACAGGAATTTAAGGGTTGTCTTGAGTCCGAATCCTTGGGAACGAATCTTACATGTTAATCAAAGTTGATCTCCTTTGGGTGTTATCACTGCTGGATACATTTGCAGATCCTTGCAGTTGGCATTTCTTTTGAGACTCAGGAAGCACTATGTACGCTTTTCCTCTGAATCTTTAGGTGAGCCGTGGTCAAGTCGGGAACGCTGTCTCCCATGTTGTGCTGCATAGGCATCAGCAACTTGAAAAACCATTTTGAAGAAATATTGGGACCGAAGAGTAAAAAATATCAAAACCAAACCCAGAAGTAATGTTGATGATACACTTTTCTGAATATGTGTTAAAAGATAAGGTTGATATTTTATAGAAACCACACACTTTCTAATCATTTCTGGTTATCATCTGCAAAGGCTGTCCCCTTCAGAGTCCCTCCAGAATATGATCACTTCTTCCTGTCTAACTGCCCCCTCTGTCCAGTCTGCCATCCTCTCTTGCCTGGACGGACCCAGGAGCATCCCGTTGGGTGTCCCAGCTTGTATTCTTGTTCCACGTGGCTGCTGGAATGACCCTTTAAACGTATAAGTTGAATCACGCTGCTGTCTACCTTAAAACCTTTTGATATCTTCCCATCTCGCTCAGTCTGAAACGCTGATCCTGTCTTGTCTGCCTGTGCTCGCCCTCCAACTTTCTCCTTCTGCTCTTCCCCGTCAAGGCTGCTTTCCCTCCACCCGGATGCTCCTTCGGCAGAGAGTCACCTAGCCCACCCTTCTTCTCACTTGCGTCTCAGCACAAATGCCACCCTCTCAGCCTTGCCTTTCCGGATCACCCTTCGCCCATTTACCTGCTCCGTTGTCCATATCACACCCGACATGGCATTATACAGTTCATCCTTTGTTTGCTGGGAGTCTGTCTCCTTCAGCAGAGAGTAAACTCTCTGGGGCATCCGCTCTGTTCTCTTTCTTCGCTGTGCTGTCCTCAGAGTCTACAATGGTATTTGGCACAGAGTAGCTGCTCAGGTATTTGTGATGGATGAATGAGTGAATGAAGCCCATACATTACATTTTTTCCTCTCCAAAGTATATCATTACTGCATTACCTTTAGGAAAAAGTAATATAGCATCTATTTTGTACCTGTGTAACTTAGCGTGGTTGTTACTCGTTGGGGGATTCTGCGCCTTTTTTCTTTGGTGAATCCGGCATAGTGAAATCCGCCCTACGAACTAAAGGGTCTTCGGCAGCATTCCACTCCTGGATGGTATAGACTAGTGACGTATGGTCCTGCCGAAGTGGAAGCCAGTGGTTCTTAACCAGGGGCTATTTTGCTCCCAAGGGGACATTTGGTGGTGGCAGAAGACATTTTTGGTTGTCGCAGTTACTGGCATCTAGTGGGTGGAGGCCAGAGATGCTGATAAACAAGCTACAATGCACAGGGCAACCCCCACAGCGAAGAGTTACCTGGTTCCAGATGTCAGTAGTGCTGAGGGTGAGAAACCCTGGTCTGTGCATTTTGGGAGTTATGAAAGAAGTTAAGAATATAGTCTTATTTTCAGCAGTTTTACCTTATTATATGAAAGAAAATAAACATATAATTTACTGAGCGTGTGGTTCGTGCCAACTGCCCTTTCAGGGGCTTGTTTTGTGGAGGATTCCAGTTCTCCTCACATGCTCTCTAACGCGGGTGGGTGGATTGCTCTTTGCCTCTTAATCTCGTTTCTCCTCTTCTCCACTAACCCAAACCTAATTCCTCACCTAAACACATTGCCACCTAGAATTAAATATTTACATTCCCCCAAGTTCCCTTGCTGCTAAATATGGCCATCTCATTTTCTAGTCCATTATATGCGGGTGGTATTATTGTGAACGACTTTCGAGATGCCGCTTTATTCTTTGTTTTTGTTTTTGGTGAGGAAGATTGGCCCTGAGCTAACATCTGTTGCCAATCTTCCTCTTTTTGCTTGAGGAAGATTGTCCCTGAGCTAAGGTCTGTGCCAATCTTCCTCTATTTTTTATGTGGCATGCCACCACAGCATGGCTTGATGAGTGGTGTGTAAGTCCATGCCTGGGATCCGCACCTGTGAACCCCGGGCTGCTGAAGTGGAGCGCATGAACTTAACCACTATGCCACTGGGCCGGCCCCTCGAGACGCCTCATTAAAGGGAACTGATTTAGCTAGAAAATGCACTCATTTGCTCTTCCCCCTTTCTCTCCTCTGCTGCTTAGAATGCAGACCAATGGCAGAGGCTCCAGCAGCTATCTGGGGCCATGAGTTACCTTTGAGGATGGAGGCCAGCCTGACAATAGCTAATAAGAAATGTAGAAGGATTCTGGGTCTTTGATAGCATGGAGCCCCCGTAGCAGTCTTGAACTTCTCAAATTATTTGCGTGTAGGAGGCAGATAACTTTCTGTCTTGTCTAAGCCACCGTGCTTTTACATTTTTTTGTTCTCTGAGGATGGACTTGTGTGTCAGTGGGCCTAATCTTGACTTTGTAATTGGTATGACCATCTCCATTTTACAGAGGCTCAGGAACGTTGGGTGAACTTCTTACAATGTCACTCAACTAGCAAGTACTAGTAAATACAGGGATGGAATTTGAACTGAGTTCTGGTTAAAACAGAAGCCAATGGCTTTCTCATCGTACACCCCATTGTATTAGAGAACAATACAACAATTTTGGAAGATCTTTGCTCAGTTCAGCATTTGGTTCTTCCAGCGCTCTGGGCTTTTTCCTGAGTCACTCTTGTGGCTCCTGTGAATTGTACAAATTCCTGGCAAAACTGTGGCCCAGCTCTAGCGAGAGAGTCATTGTTCTCTTTCTTGCTTTCGTATCCCTGTCATCCAGTGGGCGGTCAGGAAGATGCAGTCTAAAGATGGCCCTCTCTGCTGGTTCAGCCTCGTTTAGGGATGCACAGTAAATGCCTGGAGGGATGGATTCCTTAGAAATTCCTCCATGAAGGTGGTTTTTCACACTGAGAGTGCGCTTAACTCAGAGGGACGTGGTTTGCTCTTGGGCACTCCAAATTAAACTGTTTGCAAAGTTGACATCTGAGCTAAGTCTCAGTCTAGGATGATTAGGGGCAAACATTTTAAATACACCAAATCTACTGAAAATGCTGCCTTTAGAATAACTTATTTTTAGTACTTCAATTTTAGTAGTAACTAAATAATAAGATCATCTATTCCTAATTAAGAAAGTAAACATGCTTTTGACATAAAAGAGAAAATATATTTTTCTGTTCTATCTAAATAATTTTTCTCATAAATTTTTATCTTAATTTTTTAGTCTAAGCCATCCTAAGTGCTTTTTGAAATATTACTGTGGTACCCTAAAAGATACTAATAAAATGTGCCCTATTTCCATTTTAATGGTACTTTTGAGTTAATTCTATTTTAACAATGTATATTTTTTAAGAACCTGTTTTAATCTTTCTCTTAAATAACAAATTACTCTATGCCAAATATAATGTAAATTTCCAAATTTTTCCCATATACCACAATGGGATGGCTGTTCAGGCCTTTCATTTATGTTTCTAGTTTAACATTCTCTTCAAATTCTTTTCTTCGATTCTCTTCTCTGATACCCCGGCACAAAATAAATTTCCTTTAAATAAATTTGCTTGTTCTAATAGAATTTGATTAACTCAATTCTAACAAATCCTCACTGAGCATCTGCTATGTCCCAGGCCCTAGTGATTGAGTAACACTGAAGCCCACTTGGTCTTTGCTCTCACTTTTTCCTTTTGGGCTTGCTGAGCACATCCCCAGCAGCTCTTCACCCCTTTTTCAAAATTTGTGCAATAGCCCTTGAGGGTCCCCCATATTGTAATGATGGCCGTAACACCCACCTTCTCCTTACCTCCCCTGCTAGAGTATTTGGACACTTTTAGGATCTGTCCCTACTTTTCTCTTTGTAGCCCATAAGGTCTCTGTGGCACTACTCAACTCTGCCGTGGTAGCATGCATTCAGTGACAGATAATACATAAACAAAGGAGTGTGTCTGTGCTCCAATAAAACTTTATTTATGGACACTGAGATTTGAATTTCATATTATTTTCACATGGCAAGAAATTTTCTTTTTTTCCCAACCATATAAAAATGGAAGAACAGGGACCGGCCTGGTGGGATAGTGGTTAAGTTTGCGTGTTGTGCTTTGGCAGCCCGGGGTTCATGGGTTCAGATCCTGGGCATGGACCTACACACTGCTCATCAAGCCATGCTGTGGTGGCGTCTCTCATACAAAATAGAGGATGATTGGCATGGATGTTAGCTCAGGGACAATCTTGGTCAAGCAAAAATAGAAAGATTGGCAACAAATGTTAGGTCAAGGCCAATCTTCCTCAACAAAAAAAAAAAAAAAGGAAGAACAATTCTTACCTCACCAGCTGTACAAAAACAGGTGGCAGGCGGGATCTGGCCATTTCCCCTAGTTTGCCAATCTCTCTTCTGTGCCATTGCATTCATGTATGCAAAACCAAACTGAAACAAAACAGTAAAATTGCATTCTTCTCTCAGTACAGAGATACATTTTGATGTACTCAAACTCAAAAATGGACAGTTTCTAAGGTCATTTATGGAACATTGTTGGTCATCTTGTGGGGGTTTGTTGAATGAATGAATGGTAAAGAATAGCAAGAAAACTTGAAATAAATCACAGTTAATTTTTGAAAATTCAGTGTTAAATTGTGACTATTAGAGCTGGTAAAAATTGTGAAAGACTTCAAAATGGGCAAAGTAAGAGATTCCTAGATGTCCCCTCTACTGCAGCTTTCTGGGTTGTCCCCATTGTTCATTGTCCTCATTGAGCTGTTTTCCTACTCAGGAAGTGGTAGAAAGCTGGTAATGATGCACATGATTCTTGATCATGGTTGTATCCAGTGGGATGCAATTGCTGCTTACCCGTGAACAGACCATTCTGCATCTGTTTGTGAAGCCCTCCAGCATTCCTCATTGTGTGCGTCTTTATACTTCTTGGACTTCTCCTTTGAACCAAATGTAACATATTATTGGTATTGCATGAGTTGAATCAAATCTTTGACACATGTTCATTTTATATTTGCATGAGAGTCATGCATTTACTTTATAAAAGATTTATCCTTTAACATTTTGTTCAGTTGCCTTTCAAAACTTTGCTTCTAAGAGTGGACCTCTCTGGGTGACAGTTTGCCTCTCTGTGGGGAGCATGCATGCTCATCCTTCTCCTTGGGGTGTTATAAGTCACTCACTCAACTTCTGTTTCCCATTTGGTTTTGAGGATATGTGTTAGGGCCCGATCTTGGTGCCTGGGCATGCTGCTTTGATCTCAGTGGGAGTTAGGTTCTTCTAAGGGCTCTAACACTAATTCTTAGTCATTTTCCAGGTTTATTCAGAACCAACTTTAGAGGTGAGGAAGATTGGTTTTGCTTGTATGAACATCTGGACGGCTTCATTGGACATCTGTGAAATTTATTGGATAAGGGTCAAACCTCTGAAACACAACCGAATGTGGCTGTTGAAGGGTTTTGTTTTGTGTTAGATGCTTTCTGTGCTTTAGTGGTAATGACTGTAGATCCATCGAGCCCAAGGAAAACTGATCTTAAGGAGAAAAATGAAAACTCAGACACGTGGAAAGGCACTATGTCCAAATACCCAAGAACCAAAGGCAAACATCTTCTTTTGCTTCTTTGCAATTCTAATAAACAATGAATTGAAATGTCAGATGTTTTATATACTTTAAAACATTTAAAGCCTATTGTAATACTTGCTGATGTTCATACAATTTTCCCTGACTTTATATTATCAACCTCAAGGACAAAGTTGATGTCTATTGAGCATCTCTTGTCCAACATGTTGAGATAGTTGGGGAATTACCAATTATTTCATAGGCAAAGCCACCATTGACAGTGATTGTCAAGAGAAGCTGTAGGTTTGTACCACTGGAAGAGACAGCCTCTTGTAGAAAACTTCTCAAATGATATAATTAATTCCCTTTATTCTGGATACCAATGTTCTTATTTGCATAAATAAAGAGCATGACATTATTTCTCAGGAGAAAGTAAACAGGATGTGATGATCTGGGAAGGGAAGAGAGAAATATTCTATTATTTCCTTAAACCAGTGATGGAATTAAAATTTGTATGGAATGCATAGGAAAAGAAATTTTTATGTGTGTGAAAGTTTGGCAAGTGTTCTCTCGAAAAAGTGGTTTGTACATTCGATAGTACATTAGCACGGTTAATAAAAATTGTGAAATGCACATTTGTCAGACTATCCTATAACCTCATGCCTGTACATGGCATAATTCGAGTACCCCAAAGCCCACGATGTGCTTTTGTGCTTAGCAAGAGCTGAAGTCTCTCTTAAGGGAGACTCAAGCTCTGGAATTTCACAGTCTATATGCAGTTGAAAATCGAATGACCAGCAAGCTTGAGTTAGGGCTAGAAATCCGACATCATTCTCAAGTACTCTGTCCAGTGTCACTCTACAGGAACCTTCAAATGGATGTCATCTCTGTGTAAAGGCAGACATGAAAAAAAAAAATAGAGAAAAGTGAGAATGTGAAACAGACGAAACCCCAAAGAACTTATAAACAGGGAAGCTACATAAACATCTGGTTTCAAAACCTCATTTCTTAAATGGTGAGGAGTGAGCGCTGAGATTTGTGAGAAATGGCTGAAGGCTGCCAGCAGGGTCCCTTCCAGCGATAATGCAGGTGGAACGGTGAGTTAATGATTTAAACAATTAGAGATTTGCTGCCCCCTTCCATCTGTCACAGCCTCCTGGAAGGCCAGCTCACAGTTCTAATTGGAGCCTCCAGCACTGATGGCAGCCTGAGCTGGTGTCATGATTTGCTTCTCCCCACACTGTCATTCTTATGGTAAGTGTTTTCTGCCCTCATGCTGGGAACTTTTATCAAACATATTAGTGCGCTTTGCGGTGATCATTAGTCTGCAGTAGCTGGAACATTCCAGGGTTTTTTAGCCTAGACACTAGCCTGTCTGTTGAAAGAACATGCAAGGTTTCTGCAAAGCTCGTAGCAAATCAATATTTAAGGAAAAAGACGGGTTCTTGTTTAGATTTAGATCCAACATGTGACGTATTAATAGCCCAATGTGTTTCTGGTTTTCCATATCAATTTTTACAGGTGTGAAAGACTTGCACCTGCTGTAAACTTCAAAGCAAAGACACGTGGAAGGGAAAAAGCACCTCTGCGCAGTTTTTATTCTCGCCCTTTCCTAATCTCTTACTATTAATTTCTCCTCCCATCTGATGAAAGAAGATGCAAGCAAAATCTCTTATTTGGTTCACAACTGAAGAAGGATTCCTGAGAGCTGGCTTCAGAAAGGGAAGCCGTTTTGAACATATGAAAAGCATCTCAGTCAGGATGCATTACATGGTGATTATGGTCTGACAGATGTTTTGCAGTTGTAATGTATTCATCAGAAGGCACCCGGAGCATGGATGAGTGCCTATGGCTTGAAGATGTTGGGGTTGATCTGCCAACTAGCAAAGAGCACCAGTGCCGATTGAAGGTTGGGAACTGTGGTGGTTTAGAAAGGAGGCAGCGTGGATTTCACAAGCTGGGGAGGGCAGCATTTTGAGTACTGCATACGTGATCATGCTGTGTTGCCTCACCTTCCCCAAGGAGGGTCCCTGTCAGAGTATTCTTACTGGGGTGGAGTCTCTCACTGGGGTTTAGAGGGTCAGCGCTCGCTTCTCTGGGTTCGTAACTTGGGCTCTATCCTGTCGGTGATCCTTGACGTGAGGGTCAGGCGTAGTTGTTCCACCTAATCATACACACAAATTCCTCTTAGAAACAAACCTATAGTCTGCCTTGGAAACATTATTTCCCTATGCTTAGAAGAGAATCATTACAGGAAAATAAATCTAGGTTTGCATTTCAGCTCTTTTTTTACTAGTGGGGTGAAAAACACACTCTTGCTATCTAACTTGCCTGAAAGAAGGAATATAGGTTAGTTATTGCAGACTAAAATAATGTTCCTTTCTCAAGAGTTCTCGCCTTTTACCTATTTGATTCAGAAGAAACTTACCCTTGTAATCACATTCAGCTACCTTGGTATATTCATTTTGCAACTATTTTGGGTCAGAGAACTTTTTTGCAAGATTCATTACTCAAAGCATGATGTTCTTTGGGTGATGTGAAATGGGTGTGTGTGTGTGTGTGTGTGTGTGTAATGGTTAAGCTGAGCATTTGTTTTAAACTCTTTTTCAGCCTAAAATTATTGTAGCCGTGCTGTATGGGAGATTCCACTGAGGTTGTACCTTCTGTTTTCTTCTGGGTCGGAAGAGAAAACAATTTTTCCTGAGGAGGATCTTTGTCAAGTACTCCCTTTTCCTTTGATGCATGTCTAGGCAGAGGTTGTGGTATCTTTTTTTTCAGACAAATGTCCTCATTAGGCTCTTTAATTTTCACAGAGCTAACAACAGTTACCAGCTATGAAATGACAATGATGTGTCAACAAAGCCACTGCACTCCTGACATTTGCCAAGGAGGACACTATCAAACTCCTTGTATCCTTGTGGTACGAAAGTCACCAGAGAGAAACCATATTTATACATGCCCAGTGGAGGCATTTTCCAGATGTTATAGAATCTATGCCTTGATTACAAGACTAAACTACGGACCTTTGCATCTCAAAGTCGTCCTTTAGCAAACGCCCTTTATTGAATCGCGTGTTACTGTAATGCAACCTGTGTAATATTCTCAGAAACTGTCTCACAAACCCAGTCCTTGAGGCAACTCTGAGGAGCCCGCTCAGGACATTGGGCTGTTAGTCCGTGCCATCTTTAGGAGGAAGGACATTCATTCATTCAGGTCACAGTGTCAGTACTAATTATGCTTTCCCTGGAAACTGGTAGCTTTTTTAGTCTATGGATAGCGTAGATTTTGTAACCAATAGTGCTTTCCCCTTAGAATTGACTTTGAGAAAGCTGAAAGTTAAATAAAATAACCTATCTTAATAAGGGCACTGAGATTAATCACATGGATTTGGGGAACTAGCTTTTTCTCTGACTGCATGTATTTATTGTCCCAATTTTTATTTCCCTTTATCTCCTTTTATTCACTCACTTAAGATTTGTTTTATGGCTATATCATCTGGATCTTTGTAAATTCTTGAATCCCTTTAAGGCCATAGATAAGTCCATAAATCCATAAAGTGATAAATAACTAGATAAATCCATAAAATAATAAATAACTAGAACGGTGCCCTACCGGCTGAAGCTTGCCCGCTGAGTGGTTTAGCTTCCTGAACCGTTTTATCCACAATTTCATGGTTGGCTCGGATGAAGTGACAAGACATCTGTATTCATACGCCACGTCTGTCAGCTGGGTAGTGATGGTTATGGCCTCATAACTTCATTGGAAAGGAGCGATGGTGGCCGCTTGTCAACTAGGTAATGGCTGTGACTGGGCAAAAGAAATAAGAAAATGCCATTTAAATTAGGAAAACAGGGCAGGCAGCATAAACGTGTTCTGATGGGAAATGAGGTGCGTGGAACAAAGGTGAAAAGCTTTTGTTTGTGTGCGCCATTCGGAGCCAAAGGGGTTTGGCCCTGTCTTCACAGATCTTAAGACTTAAATAGGAAAGGTCAAAGAATAGTCTTTAAAACTACACAATAAAGAAAGGACTTCTCTCAACTGGTCTTTTCAGAGCCGAGCTACCAGTGTGGGTGAGTTCATTTTCCATTTGTGTGGGGGAAGAAGTGACTTAGAGTGTGCACTTGGTAAAGATGTCTTTCTCTCTTTCTTTTTTCTTTTTTCCTTTCTCTGTATTACTATCAGGAGTAAGTGTTTATATTGATTTCTATGAAGAACCTTCTCCATCTGTCTTAGGTTATGGGAGTCCATATGGAAAATGTAAGCGTAGAGACAGATGCGGAGGAACTGGGTTTCAACTTTAACTACAATGGAAACTCCACTCAAGCGATAGAATGGGAATCGCGATGTGATTTTCATTGTACCAATAGCTCAGTTCATGTCAATGTGGATATTCATGTTTGAAGACTGGCTGGGGATAAGGCCGAGTGGAACCGGAGAAATTTGCTGGTCGTTAGGAAAATGGGATCACGTGGCATTGCCCTATTACAATATGCATTTTAATTCATCACAAGTGACTAATTCTGCATTCAATTCCTCATAAGCAACGCTGTTTACAAGAAGAACTGGAAGCCGCTGGGGCCCAGGATGGGCCTTGCACTGTGAAGCAAAGATCATTTTAAGAGTTCGGCCGCCTGCAGATGTGGCCGATTCAGCCTCTTGCAGACTTTTCTCCCGTGCGTTGTGCGTTGATGGGAGCATTGTTGAGAGTCAAAGCGGCGCTGCCCGGCTCTTCCTCCGCCGCAGCTTGTCTCGGTTCTGCTTGCTGATGAAGGTGGGGCTTTTGATGGTCGCTCGGCTCCCAGTTCTCACAGCTGAAAGGTTGAACTTGGGCAGTTGCAGATGAATGAGCCGCGTTTCCCAAGAGAAACTGCACAATGGCTTCGGGGCTATGAAGCTGTGAAGATTCATGCTCTCGGTTTGGGAGTGTGTGTTCGGCAACTTTTCCTTGGGGAGGGAGGAGGGCATGCGAGTTTTGGCTTTTTACATCCCACTGTATGCACATTTTCCCTTTTTGTATGAGGAAATAATGCCTGCACTGAGGATAACCCTCCCCTCCTCCTAAATCCTTCCACAAAAAGATACTTACGAAGGCCGGCATTCTGAAGAACTAAATGCTTCTTTAACTTTGCTTTATCTGCTTCAGTGAGCACAGTGTACCGAGTCCGGGGAATTCACATTACGGCCGCGAACAGCGCTCCCTATTCTCCAGGGCTCTTTGGGCACAGAAATAATCCCTTCCTAGAATCTTTTGAGAAAGCAACTGAACTATGCAGGCTAATCAACTGTAAATCTTGGGCATCTCGAAAGTATTGCGTGAAGCGGCGTCAAAAAGTGTTCCGATCACCAAGAAGCCTGTTGCTCAGTATCTTTAAAGACTCTAGTTTCAAGAACCAGGGCAAATTTATTTGCTGTATTTTAAAGCTCTGGAATGCTGTTCCCTTCTGCACCCATCCTCCACTTTTGTCCTATGCATCCTGTGTATGTTTATTTCGTTTCTTTGTCATTTTGAGACAAAAAGACAATGAAATTCCCTAGGACTTTTGTTTTCCAACTGGTAATGGAGAATATTATAAGTAGAAGTGAACTCTGACAGAATGTAAAATACGTACACTGGAGAGCTTTTCTGTGTTACTTCTAAATCATTTTCTGCCTAGTCCTGGTACAATATTTGGCAGGAAAAAATAATCTAGGTTGGGAGAGTCATATCTCCGTGCCTGAGTGGCAGCATGCTGAAATCTCTGACGTTATGATCTTAGCTGTCATTTTGCTGAGAGGCTGTGTCTTGACCAGGACTAAGGCAACACTAGTTTGCCAGCATTCTCCTTGGACTTGCAGGATAATGTTGATAGTGCATTTATAGCAGCACAAATTAAGCCCTAAGATACATAATGTAGAGTTGAAGCTTCTCTTTCTGAATCACCAAACTCTAACAGAAATGGGACTATGGCATTTCCTCCCTGATATTTGAAAGGCAGAGGGAAGACTGCATTTTTGGCCAATGAAATGTCCCTTCTTCATCTGCCTCCTTCTTCCCGATTTTTTCTATCTATACATTCCTCCATCCACTGCAGTATTACTGTCCTGAGTTGCAGATTCAACTCCATGTGGGTCATTTCTGATTTCTGGTCCTATAAAAACCCTCTAAGTTACTGTGTCCTAAGTGAAAAACAATACTTCTGCTGTTTGTGAGAGAGCTGGTGGTAGTATGGTGGAGAGGGTTTGGTCTTTGGGCTCTAGTGCTGAGAATGCGAACTACGAGCTCCATGACCTGGACCAAGTTGCTTATTTGCCCTCCCCAAACCTATCCATCTCCCTGGATTCTCAATATTAATTAGAAACATGAATATTCACTCAATCACCCAAGCTAAAACCCTCAAGATCCTCTTTAATGTTTCCTTTCCCTAACCTTTATATCCATCCTCCTGCGAAGTCCTTCAGATTCATCTCTCAAACTATTTTGCCATCCCCTGTGCTATAACTCAAGCATGTATTGTCCCTGAAATATACTAGTCCCTAGCCCCTAATTTTTTCCCTGTGTCTGCTCTTTTGTTGCTCCCAACTTCTTAGAGCAATGCTTCTCAAACATTAGCAATCATGAGAATCCCCCGGTGAGCTTGCTCATATACAGATTCCTAGGTCCCCCCTCCGGGGATTCCGACTCAGTAGGTCTGGGCTGGTGCCTGAGATTCTGCGTTTCTAAGAGACTTCCAGTGGATTCTGGTGCTGCTTGTCCAGGATAGCTTCAAGTTTCTCACCATTAAGTATGTAGGCTTTTTTGTAGATATTCTTTATTAAGTTGAGAAAGTTCCCCGCTATTCTTTGTTTACTAACAGTTTTTATCATGAATGAGTGTTGGATTTTATTAAATGCTTTTCCTGCATCTATTGATATGGTCATGTAATTTTCCTTTTTTAGCCTGCTGATGTGATGGATTACATTGATTGATTTTCAAATGTTGAAATCCTACTTGGTCATGTTGTAATTCTTCTTATACTTTTTTGGATTCAATTTGCTAATATTTTCCTGAGGATTTTTCCATCTATGTTCATGAGAGATGTTGGTCTGTAGTTTTCTTTTCTTGTAATGTCACTGTCTGGTTTTGGTATTAGGGTAAAGCTGGCCTCATAGAATGAGTGAGGGAGTATTCCCTCTGCTTCTGCCTCTGAAAGAGATTGTAGAGAGTTGACATAATTTCTTAAATGTTTGGTAGAATTCACCAGTGAACCCATTTTGGCCTGGTGCTTTCTGTTTTGGAAGGTTATTAATTGTCCATTCAATTTTTTAATGGTTATAGGCCTATTCAGAAGATCTTTTTCTTCTTATGTGAGTTTTGGCAGATTATCTCTTTCAAGGCATTGGTCTATTTCATCTATGTTATCAAATTTGTGGGATAGAGTTGTTCATAATATTCCTTTATTATCTTTTTTGTTTAATTTTTAAAAAATTTTTTTAAAGATTGGTACCTGAGCTAACAACTGTTGCCAATCTTTTTTTATTGCTTTTTTCTCCCCCAATCCCCCCCAGTACATAGTTGTATATTTTTTTCAGTTGTGGGTCCTTTTATTTTTCAGTTGTGGCATGTGGGATGCCGCCTCAACATGGCCTGGCGAGTGGTGCCATGTCCACGCCCAGGATCCAAATGGGCAAAACCCTGGACTGCCAAATGGGAGCGTGTGAACTTAACCACTCAGCCGTGGGACTGGCACTACCTTTATCTTTTATATTTCTGTGGGATCTGTAGTGATGTCTCCTCTTTCATTTCTGATACTAGTAATTTGTGTCCTCTCTCTTTTTCTTTGTTAGCCTGGCTAGAGGGTTAATGATTTTATCGATCTTTTTAAAGAACCAGCTTTTGGTTTTGTTGATTTTCTTTACTGGTCTCCTGTTTTTAATTTCATTGATTTCTGCTCTAATTCTTATTATTTCTTTTCTTCTGCTTACTTTGGATTTAGTTTGTTTTTCTTTTTTGAGTTTCCTAAGGTGGAAACTTAGATTACTGATTTTAGATCTTTCTTCTTTTCTAACATATACTTTCAATGCTATACATTTCCCTCGGAGCTCTCTTTTCACTATATGCTACAAATTTTGAAAAGTTGTGTTTTTATTTTCATTTAGTTCAAAATAATTTTAAATTTCTTTTGAGATTTCTTCTTTGATCCATGTGTTATTTAGAAGTGTGTTGTTTAATCTCCACATATTTGGGGGTTTTCCAATTATCTTTCTGATATTAATTTATAGTTTTAATTCCATTGTGATCTTGGAGCAGACATTGTATGATATTTATTCCTTTGAATTTGTTAAGGTATGTTTTATGGCTCAGAATGTGGACCATCTTGGTGAATGTTCCATGTGAGTTTGAGAAAAATGTGTATTCTGCTCTTGTTGGATGAAGTAGTCTATGGATGTCAGTTATATACAGTTGATTGATGGTGCTGTTGAGTTCAACTTTGTCTTCACTGATTTTCTGCCTGCTGGATCTGTCCGTTTCTGAGAAAGGGGTGTTTGAGTCTCCAGCTATGATAGTGAATGCATCCGTTTCTCCTTACAGTTTAAAAGTTTTTGTCTCGCATAGTTTGATGCTGTCCTGTTAGGCACAGACATGTTAGGAACTATTAAATCTTCTTTGAGAATTGTTCCCTTTATCATTATGTAATGCTCTTCTTTATCCCTGATAACTTTCTTCATTTTGAAGTCTACTCTGTCTGAAATTTAATATAGTTACTCCTGCTTTCTTTTGATTAGTGTTAGCATGGTATATTTTCTTCATCTGTTTACTTTTAATCTATGTATGTCTTTATATTTAAGGTGGGTTTCTTATAGACAATGTAGTTAGGTCTTGTTTTTTGATCCACTCTGACAGTCTCTGTCTTTTTTTCCCCAAAGATTGGCCCTGAGCTAACATCTGTTGCCAATCTTCCTTTTTTTTCGTCTCCCCAAAGCACCCCAGTACATGGTTGTATATTCTAGTTGTAGGTCCTTCTAGTTCTGCTATGTGGAATGCCGCCTCAACATGGCCTGATGAGTGGTGCCATGTCTGCACCCAGGACCCAAACCAGCAAAACCCTGGGCCACCAAAGCGGAGACCGTGAACTTAACCACTTGGCCACAGGGCCCGCCCCTCTCTGTCTTTTAATTGGTACATTTAGACTATTGACATTCAAGGTGATTATTGATATAGTTGGATCAATATGTACCATATTTGTTACTGTTTTATTTGTTGCTCTGGTTCTTTGTTCCTATTTTTTGTCTTCTGTCCGTTTTGGTTTTAATTGAACATTTTATATGATTCCATTTTCTCTCCTTTTTTATTTTTTAATTTTCTTTTTTCTGAGGAAGATTTGCCCTGAGCTAACATCTGTGCCAATTTCCTCTATTGTATGTGAGTCGCTGCCACAGCGTGGCTGCCAATGGGTGGTGTAGGTCCATACCTGGGAACCAAACCTGGGCCACCAAAGTGGAGTGTGCCGAACTTAACCACTAGGCCACAGAATTGGCCCCTCCTTTTTTGGCATATTAGTCAAATTCTCTTTTTACTTTTTTTAGTGTTTGCCTTAGAATTTGCAATATACATTTACAACTAATCCAAGTCCAGTTTCAAATGATACTACACCACTTCACTGGTAGTGGGAGTACCTTATAATAAGAAAATAATCTTAATTCCTTCCCCTTGTCCCTTGTATCATTGCTGCCATTCATTTCACTTATATATAAGCATACATAAGTGTATATATATGATATACATAAGCACACATGATCAAATACATTGCTGCTATTATTATTTTGAATGAACTCTTATTAATTAAGAATAAGAACAATAGAACATTTTATTTTATCTTCATTTGTTCTTTCTCTGGTGTTCTTTCTTTCTTGATGTAGATCCAAGTTTCTGACCTATGTTATTTTTCTTCTCTCTAAGGAAGTTTTTAACATTTCTTGCAAAGTAGGTTTACTGGCATCAAATTCTTTAAATTTTTGTTTGTCTGAGAAATTCTTTATTTCTCCTTTACTTTTGAAGGATAATTTCACAGTGTACAGGCTTCTAGTTGGTGTTTTTTTCCTCTCAATTTTTCAAGTATTTCTGTCCACTCTCTTCTTATTTACATGGTCTTTGAGGAGAAGTTGGATATAATTCTTATCTTTGTTCCTTATACATAAAGTATTCTTTTCTTTCCAGCTTCTTTTAGGATTTTTTTTTTTAATCTTTCATTTTCTGTAATATGAAAGTGAAATGCCAAGATGTATTTTTTTGGCATTTATCTTGCTTGATATTCATTGAGCTTCCTGGGTCTGTAGTTTGGTGTCTGATATGATTATTTCTTCAGCTGTATCCTTATCTACATAAGCCTATCAAAGGCATTCTTCATCTCTGTTACCAAGTTTTATTTATCCCTAGCATTTTTTTTTGTTTGTTCTTGGGATTCCCATCTCTCTGCTTACATTGCCTATCTGTTCTTACATGCTGTCTACTTTTTCCATTAGAGCTCTTAGCATAAAAGAGTTGTTTTAAATTCCTAGTCTGATAATTCTAACGTCCCTGCCATGTCTGGTTCTAATGCTTGCTTTGTCTCTTCAAATTGTATTTTTTGCCTCTTGGTATGCCTTGTAATTTTTTCTTGTTTGCCAGACATGATGTATTGGGTAAAAGGAACTGCTGTAAATAGACCTTTAGTAAAGTATGCTGAGGTATGTGGGAGGGGAAGTGTTCTCTAGCCCTATGAGTAGATTTCAGTCTTTTAGTGAAACTGTGTCTCTAGACTGGGAACTTCACAAGTGTTTCTGAAACTTTTTCTCCCTCTTTAGGTGGCACAGAATAGCTAAAGCCAGCTGGCATTGAGTATTTCCCTTCCCCAAGTCAATTGGGCTCTGATGAGACCCTAGCAGGTTAGGATCTGGTTAGTTTCCTTGAAAGCAGGCCCTCCTGAGAACAGACTGCTCTAGCATATTCCAGAATGGCTCCTTTTCCTCTTCCCCCTGCCGGAATCTTGAGGGGATTTTTCTCCAATATTTACTGTGGTTATCTAGTTGAGCTTTTGGAAGTAAATCTCGCAATATTGTGGGCCCCTCTTATTTCCCTGGAGTTTTAACTCTCAGACTTGTCACACTGAGCCTCCAGCAATTTGTCAACCACAATTCAGGTTTCCTGCACCAGCACTGGTTCCCATGATGGTTTCCACTTGTGGATTTCTGCTCCGGTCAGCTGTGACTCTCTGTATGCGCCTGTCTCCCCAATCTTGGGAGCAGTGGTTTGTTCCGTGTTTTCCCTTGTCATATGGATCCAAGAAAAGTTGTTGATTTTTCAGTCTGTTCAGCATTTAATTTGTTGTTAAGATGGAGTGTTGACTTCCAAGTTCCTTCTATGTGGAACTGGAAACAGCTGTGCCCCTTCCAGATGTTTTTGCTGTGAAATTCTCCCTTTCCTCTAATAGCCAGATTTAATTTCTTTCTTCTGTGCAAACTTCCCTTTTATATTTCTTTAGTCCCAGGACCAATTAATCAGTCCCTCCTGTGTGCTAATAAGATGCCGTGATTGCATTCACATTCATTGTCTTGTAGTTTTTGCTTTTATGTTGTTTGCATGTGGAACCCAAGATTCTTGAGGCACGGAGACTCATTCCCCTCCTTCCCCTTTACTGTAGCTTGTTTCTCCTTCTTAGCTCACTTTATATTTGTTAAGCTTTAATTACATGCCGTCTGTGTGCCTGACCCCCCTGCTTGTGGAGGGTTGAGTGGGACGAGGGCACTGGATGCAGGTTGGCTGTAACTGAGTCATCTGAGCCAGCATTCTTAGGTTCGGTGCTCTCAGAAGTACCGTGTGATCAGTGTGATTCTTTCATGTCCTTAACTTTCATTCATGGTAATTTGACACTTTTAGTGCTTCTAGATTCCTCCCGAAATGTGTTGATAGCAACTTTGGCATGAGCTTTCAGTCATGATGTTGATATCTTTCATTTGGTTAAGATTTACAGTTTACAAGAGTCTTCACATAAATTAATACCATTTGCTTTTCAAAAAGTCTTTCTGAGAAGGGAACGAGAAGTATTAACTTCCTTTGACTGTTGTGCAAGATACAATGTAGAGTAGCCTTCTCAAGGTCGCATGGCTGATAAGATGTGAGGACAGTAAGATGGACCCCGATGTCCTTGGTAACTTTGGAAGAAGGGTCTAGGAGAGCCTGGAAGACAGGATCTTGACTGCATGTTAGTTGAGGAAAATGTGGGAAGGGAGAAATTTGTGTGTGTGTGTGAGGAAGGTTGGCCCTGAGCTGACATCTGTTGCCAATCTCCCTCTTTTTGCTTGAGGAAGGTTGGCCCTGAGCTAACATCTGTGCCCATCTTCCTCTATTTTATGTGGGATGCCACCACAGCGTGGCTTGATGAGCAGTGCTAGGTCTGCACCCGAGATCTGAACCTGTGAATCCTGGGCCGCCTAAGCAGAGTGCGTGAACTCGACCATTACACCACCAGGCTGGCCCCGAAAGGGAGAAATTTGATTCAGGTGATGATGACCCCCTTTTTTGGTAGTTTGGCTATAAAGAAAAGAGAATCAAGAGGGAAGTCAGGATTTTGAGAGGCTGAACAATCTCTCAAACAATAGAATTAGCTATATTCTCTTGAATGTATATAAATAAATATTCCTCTTCACATTTTATTAGTTTGTATTGATACTGATTTTCATTGCCTTATATATTATTGCTAGGTGACTAAACTAGTGTAGGGAGGAAGAACTTTTCCTGTACCCTCTTAGGTGTTCTAGCTTGGCCTGTTGGCTGGAACTTGGCATTTATGCTAGTTTTGAGACGGGGGAAAAGGACAATGTAAGAACTTTGGGATGGCTCTTAAAACTTCTACTCCTGTGTGGCACTTGCCACTTGTCTTTATAGCCCATTGGCCAAGCAAGTCACAGCACCCAGAGTGACATCAATGGGACAGAGAAGTGTATATAGTCATGTGGCTCAAGGTTTTGCATTTCCAACAAGTTCCCCGGTGATGTCGATGCTGCTGGTCCGTGGACCTTACTTTGCATAGCGAGAGTCTAACCGACTGACTTAGGAATGCTGCAGCCCTTGGGGGAGCTCCATATCTAGAATAACATTGCTAATTAGTGGCAAAGGTTATGACACGGGGCTGAGTGAACTTTCCATTTTACTATGCATAGCTGATTTTTTTTTCCTTTCTGTTCTTAATGGAAATTATTCTGTGCCCCAAGCCATTAGTTTATTTTATTTTACCACAAGCTAAAATTCATTCGGACAAGCTAAGTTCCAGGAACTTTGATTGTCATTATTTGAAAAAGGAGATACTGTGTCTAAGAGACGAGTTTCTTTTATGTTGAGGGAAAAAGACTCGTTGTTAGCAGTCTGCTCACCAACCAGAAAAGCTTCTTTGACGTGGCCACAAGACAAATGGAACATTTTACACCATAGCGTGTGGGCCCAAGGCGGGAGGGGGAGTGAGTTTAAGCATAATATCCACAGCAAGGGGAATGCCAGCTCTTCTCTTATAGTCTCTCCTTAGCACCAGTTCCACAGTCCAGCACAGGTAGAGAGGTGTGCCAGCAGGGCACATTTCCGGGGCTGCTTGTTTTCTGTGAGTGAGAGTGTACTGTGAGGGGAGACCAGGATGTTTCCCTGCTCTTTCCTCCCGGTTCCGTGCAAAGGTGTGAAGTGTGTGTGTGTAAGTGTGTGCGTGCCTCATGGCCAGCAAGGCTGCATAACCATGCTGCTCCTCTTTTCTTTTTATCATGATGAAATGTACATGAGATTTAAAAAGTTACCGTTTTAATCAATTTTAAGTGTACATTTCAGCGGCATTAAGTATATTCACATTGTCGTGTAACCATCACCAGCATCCATCGCCGGAACCATTTTGTCATTCCAAACTGAAACTCTGTCCCCATTAAACACGAACTCTCCAGTCCCTCTTCCCCCTGCCCCTGGCACCCGCCCTTCTACTTTCTGTCTCTATGAATCTGACTCCTCTAGGGACCTCACGTAAGTGGAATCATAGTATTTGTCCTTTTGTGTCTGGCTTCTTTCACTTAGCATAATCTACATCTTTTAAAGCCAAGTTTTTACTTAGTTAATTACTGTTATTTTTTTACTCTGAATTGTTGAAATAAAAGTTAGTGGGACACTGTCATCATTTAATATCTAGGACTCTTGAGTTGAATAAGTGCTCCTATGAATGAATGGTTTTTGAACTGTTGGTCCTTTGGAAAAGCTCTTGAACCTACCAGATGCCTGACAGTTTTTGTTTCACAATTAAAGAGACTTGTTTGTTTTGCTCTCTTTTGCTAGCTGTTCACTTAGGGGGCATTTTCTTTCCAGATTATATGACCCATGGAGTCGCGGGTACTCCAACAGTAAGTGGTGCCTTCCCATTGTGGACTTCTTTCATCTCCTTCAGTGTTTATGTGTCTGTCTCCTTAGATAGATTGGCGTCTCCTTGAGAAGACAGACTGTGATTACAGCCTCTGGGGCTCCCGTGAGCTCCTTGAGGCCGGGGCAATCTTCTGTTCTTCTCTGTGTCTTCAAGCACCAAGATTGGCCATGCTCAGTAGAGGGAGATAGAAAGTTAGAGAATGTGAAATGGGTGGAATGAATGGGTTGGTATATTCTGAAAGATGCTCTTTTCAGTTTTTGCAGTAACTCATGGAAGTGGCTATTATTTTTCTCATTTTACAGTTTAGAAAGCTGGGATTCAGATGGAATAACATCTTGTCCAAAGTTCCCAAAGTTGGCTGGTTGTGGGCTAAATTGCAGAACTGTTTGTCTCTAAAAGACAAAAGTCTGTGTTCTTTCTTTGTACTTTAAATTATTGTTCCTGGCATCAGAATCTTATAGGAGATTCACCCTCCAAGCACTTGGAGAGGAAATACAAAATTGTAGTGTATTTCACCATACTGAATGTTGTTTCTTTCAAGCAATATCCGTACATTTCTTGAAATGTAGAACTGGAAACTAAGACATCTCAGTTTCTGGGCACTTGGGATTCCATTGCTTTTGAGATTCCAGGGAGACTGTTTTACATAATATTCCCTTTGAACTTGGACTTATTTGGGGACTCCCAGTCATTTACAGGATTCCCTAACCGAACACAGTTATCTCGTTTTGATAGGGAATTGTTTTCAGTCCTCAAGTGAAAACGATAGTTAGTAAACTTTTCAATGTATCGGAGGAACCTGTGTAACTCCACTTCAGGGACCTGGCCATGGCTCCAAGTCCAATGATGGAAACGAGAGGTGACTGCAGCAGGTCAGTAGAGACCTAGCTGTGTCAGATCACTCCTGCTGCCTGAGAACAATCCGGACTTGCTCCTGCGCCGTGTGCGTGTTAGTAGGGAGAGGGCTGAGAGCCAGCAGGAACAGCTTGGGGTGGTTACGGCTGTTAGTTTTTCTTTGGTTCTGGACCCTGCTGCTGATAGAGATCTGTCTGTTTCATTATCCCCTCCCTGGGTGGCAGGTAGGGATAGAAAACCCCCGTGGTGGTTTTTTGGGTCTCCTTTTATTGTTAATTTTGTACCTTTTTAGACATTGCTAGGTTAGGATCACTATCATTGCTCTGAGTTAAAGACAGCAAATATATAATTTGTTGTAAATAAAGTGGAACGTTACATTGTTCAACCTATCCTTAGCCCTTTCAAAAAAAAAGGATTTTTTCAACTTCCTTCTTTATTCATTAACTGTCAGTCTAGCTTTTTATAATAATCTCAGAAGTTTTAAGGTGATGCTGTCCAATATTATAGCCACTCGCCACATTTGCTATTTAAATTAAGTTGAAGACAGTTAAAAATTCAGTTCCTCAATCACGTTAACCCAGTGCTTTTCAACCAGAGATAATCTTGTTCCCCCAGGGGACATTTGGCAATGTCTAGGGACATTTTTGGTTGTCACAACTAGGAGGAGGAGGTGCTACTGGCGTCTAGTGGGTGGAGGCCAGGACCTTGCTCACCATCCTACGGTGCACGGGACAGCCCCACCGCAAAGAGTTAGTTGACCCAAAATGCCAGTAGTGCTGAGGTTGAGAAACTGCGCTAACCGCATTTCAAGGGCTCAGTATCCACCCATAAGCGGAGGCTGCAATCTTGGACGGCGCAAACACAGAACAGTTCCATCCTTCACTGCAGACGGTTCTCCTGGACGGCACCCTCTAAAGTGGGAGAGAAGATGCACGTAGAAGTGAGGTGAGGAAGAACGAGAGGAGGGAAGTAATATTCCTATGAAATAGACTTCTTTGAATGAGGTATTATGGATTCTAGGGTCCTTTTCCACAGACAGCCTTTGCCTTAAGTGTTGGAGGTTGCAAGCTCCTTGCAGTCACCCTCGTGGTGATGGCAGCACCAGTACTCAAGTTTGTGTAGAACTCCCTGATTGACAAATACTTTACCATCAGTTGTCTCATTTAATTTTTGCAGAACTCTAAAACAGAGAAGCTCTCCGTTTTATAGATTTCTAACAGCGAGGGTGATTTTTTTTTGTCTTTGTATGTGAATGAGCTACTATACTTTACAAAGAAAGCTGGCTTCGTCACGCCCATGTGATGGCAGTGGAGCACAGATCTTCTGCTTGCGAGCTGGTACCTTCTCCCCTCTGTCACCATTGTCTCCTTTGGCGAAGTTTTTAAGGATTAAAGCAGTCAGTGTACAACATTAGAAAAAGGCCGACTTTCAAAACCCAAAGTCATTTCTACATCTGCATTTTCCATGGCCACCCTTGGAAGGGAAAGAAAGATATAAAGAAAACATGATTCTTTGTCCTTCCTCGAACAATTCTGAGACAATTATGGATCTTCCTGAATTTATAGATTGTGTTTTCACACATTCATTTTTACTAGAGCATCTCATTAAAGAAGAGAACAACTTCCCCTCCCCTACTTCAACAGAACTTATGGACAAATGATACAACATTTTACTAAGAGTATCAAGTCTTTTTTTTTTTGCTGAGGAAGATTAACCTTGAGCCAACATCCATGCCAGTCTTCCTCTATACATAGGTTGCCACCACAGCGTGGCTGACAAGTGGTGTAGGTCCATGCCTGGGATCTGAACCCATGAACCCAAGTCACTGAAGCAGAACGTGCTGAACTCAACCACTATGCCATGGGGCTGGCCCTTGAGTATCAGGTCATTTGACTTTTCCAATTTGGAAAGACCATTTTGCCCAGACTAGCTTATGCAAATACGAATAACATAATGCACGTGCCTTAGATTTCTTTAGCTTGTCCTTTCAAAGAAAAATTGTGGATGTCTTTAAAGAGTTATAGTTATGCTAGCTCAACCAAATGAGCGATTTTGTAAAGGAAATCAAAATATATAATATTAAACCAGATATACGAAACTCAATACTCAACTTTAGCTGCTTTGCCATTTGAGTTAAATAAAAAAACAAATCAGTCAAAATAGCGTTTTCGTTACAACAGCAAGGAATATAAATTAGGACACCCAAGAAGAGACTGGTCTTAACTATTTCTAAACAGGATCGTTGAGAGAAATGTTTAATTTTAGAGACCAAAGTAATGGGCTTCTTGCATTTAAATATCTTGATGATGAGGACCCATGGCTGCCTTCAGCTCACTTTTCCGATACAGACTGCTGTGGTCATTAGTTTCCCGAGACTTTACGAAGCATCTGGGTGGACTCTCTCTGAACAGCACCCTAGAGGAAATGATTTCTGATGAAACGGTTGCCAGCCCGGTCTTGGCGGAAATCCTTTGTGTTGCTGCTTCTCTGCTTTGAGATTTGCAGGCAGCATATGATCAATTTATGTATTTATGTATTACCACATGGTTTGGCCTAAAAATGATGCCGACGAAAATGTGGAATACATTATGTTACAAAATACTTGGGAGTTTCTCTCTCTTTCTCTCAAACTTTTGAAAGGAAATTTGTGCTAGTTGAGGGGTGCCAAACTCATAGCTTTGGGATTTTGAAAAGTTCCTTCCTTGTATGGGATGTGTGGTGGTCCAAGCACATTAGACTCAATTTCTAGACTTCCCTCTGCGGCCCACATATGCACTTCAGATCATATTTGGGAAGAATGACTCCACAGCCCAAAAGGTGCTGAGGAAATGAGGATTTGCTCTTATTTTACATGGAGCTGATTGTATGCAGGGAGGAGAGGACACCAGACAGGACAGAGACGGCCGAGGAGGGAGGGACATGCACTGATACTGCAGTTTGCCTGAGAAGATCTATTTGGTATTTCTCTTTTGCTCCTGGGCTCCCCCACATTTTAGGGCGGAGTCAGAGATTTCCGTGTGGGAATTAAAATTTCACGTGAATGGCGGCATATGCGTTTTATTGTGAGCTCCTCAGGCCTAGAGTTTCATGTTCATCATTTGAGCCACCTATGTCTTTAAGAACTTCAAAAGTAGGTAAAACAATCCTGTCACCCAATTAGAAACATTTGTTATTTTGAGGGCTGATTTTTATTTTATTTGTCAAACTTGTTGATTTTATGTCTGATTTTACCAGATCACAGAAGCGCTAAACAACAAAACAAAGTAGCCATTTTTTTCCTATTTCTAAAAAAAAAAAAAAAACCATTAACAAGAACTTGAAACGTTGAGAAAATGCTTCTTCCCACACTCTTGCAACAGATTCGTAGGTTGATTCTTTGTCTCGATTTTCTATGGCAGGAAGGTAAGGGGCCTCATAGATTCTTCCCACGTTAAAAAGCAATCGGGATCATGAGTTCTTGTTATGAGGAAAGAAAGAAACCAAAAGGTTCTTGCATTTGGTTTATGAGCCTTCTCAGAAGCTTGTGAGGTTTCCTTTACTTTCAGCATTTGGCATGTGGTGACAGACTAAACATACCAAGCTGTTTGACACCTTGGGCAGAGAGGGACAATAAGGCAAATTTGGATGAAGAGCTTCGTGTGGGTGCGAAATGGCTCCTTGTGGAGGCCGGCCTGCCTGTAAGGTGTCAAGCTCACGACAACCTCCTGTACTCTCTCTTTACCCCTGCTGTTTAGGTCCTCCGAACATCTGCACATTTGGCCCTTCCATCGTCCTTAAACATTGACTGCACTCAACCTGGAAAATAAATTAAGCACCATCTCTGTCGTGAGTTGGGGAAACTTACATAGCACGATCATTTCACAATTTGAGTTCACTTGATTTTACATTTCAAGGCAGAACAGAACTCACTGTCCATTTCTTAAAACTCTCAAAACACAGAGCATAGAGGGCAGGTTGGAAAGAGGAGTCATATGTGTGCCGTGGGGGAGCCTTCAAACGGACTTCATTTCCAGTGTCATCCGGAATTCAGAGGGCTGACATGTCAGCGGGCTCTGCTCAGCTCTCCGTGGACGAACCAGCCTTCTGTTTTTGACAGCATTTGGAGAAACTCGCCAGCCCCATCTGACGGACACTTTCCTTTTCTGTGAAGTTTGTAGTAATGGTAAACAGAAACGGGTAAAACTGCCAACTTCCATTGTTGCGAATGTTTGTGAAGCACCATCGTGTTGTGTGAAATCTCTTGTCAGTCTGAGGACGTCAAGGAACAGAGAAAAGAGCCAAATACAGTGTTACACACCAATTTAAAAACTATGTTACATTAGTGGTAGTTAGCTAAGCAAGAAGCGTTGAGTAATGCTTACCAAATTAATGCCAAAAGATGAATTGATGATGGTGCTACAGTAACAATTTTAAAATATGAATTTTATCTTAAAATCATGTTTTATCTTAAATATCACCGTCATATTTTTTTTGTTCAAAGACATCTAAAATAACAAATGATTTCAATGTAAAAATAGCTGTACAGATCTATTTTATACCATAATGTATATACATAAAGTCGAATAATGCACTGATATTTCACCATATTGGTACTATTTATATTATTTAGTTATGTGCTACCCAGATCAAGTTCTAATTTCTTTGTTGGTTCTATTATTTTACTAGATTTTATTTCCCCTAGAGCAATTAAGACGATGTCCTTTCATTCTCGTTTTTTGCTTCCCCAAAGAATGAGCCTCCTAGTTGCGCTGTCCCTGCTCTGTGAGACCAGCCATCCTCTCACTGATGAGCTTTCCTTTACACTCAGGGTATCAGCGGTGTTCAGGGCGAAGACCCCGGTTGATGAATGACCAGATTTGTTGGTCCCTTCATTGGTCAGTTAAGTGGGGAGGGTGTCTCATTCTCAATTCTTCCTCCAGGGGACAGGAGATAAGGCCCTCTGCCCACTGCCCAGCTCGCTCAGATGCAGTGGAGCTTGTTAGCAATGCGTGACTCACATGCTGGGAGCAAATGCACCCCTGGCCCCGATGGGTATTGTAACACTGACCTCCGGTCACTTGACAAGGGAACTCTCTGGCGTGGGTCGACTTCCCACTGCTTCAAGCCAAGCCTAAAGAGACCGTTCATGGGGAACTGGGCTGACAGATCAGGAATTTATCTGCGCAGATATGGGCATGAGCAGCTGGACGTCTCCACGCAAGGCCCTCCGGGTGGTGTATGCAGTGACTGTTGAGAGCTCACGTTTTCCTGGTATGAAAGTAGATTTGTAAACTCTCATTGGTGTGACACGGTGGGTTCATGTTTTCATTCTTTCTGATGTCAAGGGAGCCATGTGAAGTAAACAGCACTGGTGTGTGTGTGTGTGTGTGTGTGTGTGAAGCAGTCTACATCTGTGATGTCTTTGGGGAAGTGATTTTTGAATGCAGTTTAAGAAAATTGATCTCTGTCATTGTATTTTTTTCATGAATAGTCTTCTCTATACACATGGGATATATACACAAAATATGTAGCATCATGATATAAAATACAAATAAGTCTTGCCTTATTTGATGAAAGGTTTGTTTTTATAAGCGTGCAGAAGTATTTCCTAAGCCATAGAAACACATGTGACCCACGGTGGGTCTGGGCATTTGGCTAAGTTTACGTCCCTGCTCAGCACTGAGGCTTCAAAATGATGTCCTTTTTTTTCCTCTCTTTTGAAGTCAGCAGGCAAGTACGATTCAGAAGATTAATTTAGCACTGTGTCCCTCAGTAACAGCCAGAAAGGAAATGTAATTTGCACCTTTCTGCAAATATCCTCTTATTTGATTTTTAAATGCCGTGACCCACTTTTCTGGAAGAATATGTTTGAATGCTAAATATTTAAATAAAGCAATTTCTCTTCATGGAGATGAAAGCATCTTTCCTCAAAGTAAATTATGACCTTTCATAAGTACCTCATAAGATGAAAAATGGAAATGTTAGTGAGAATCTAGTATTTAACCTCTCTTCTGGAAGTGAGGTTCTTTCTTATGTGATAGGTGGCTTGATATCATGTAATGAATGCTAAATATTAAATATTAAGGGAAGGACTTTTCCCCTTCCTGTGACAAAATGGGGGGGTGGCAAATATTTAGTATATGAATGAATGAATTCTGATATCTAAGATATTTTCATGTTTCCTTTAAAATCATTCATTCATTTATTCATTCATTCATGTTAAAATACTCACTCCCAGCTGTCATGTGCCAAGCCCTTTCTAGGAAGGGTGCTCCACAAATAGGCACAGACTTTGTCTTCATGGAGCAGAACTGCTATTATAAACACAGAAGGAAGTAAGGAGGGCAACTATTTCAAAAATCTATAGACATTTTATCAAATGTTTCGGAGAAAAGAGGGAACTATAATAAGAAATGTAAGAGAGATGACTTACTGAAAAGGTTCTCTGAGAATGGAATTTCTTTGAAATTTTGAAGAGTAGGCTTAAGAACTTTCTAGGCAAAGGGAATAACATGTGCAAAGGCACTGAGACAGGAAAGAACTCAACATCTTTAGAGAACTTTAAGAAGCTGTAGTAATGATGACAAGAGACCTGGAGAAGTAGGCAGGAGTCTGCTCTCTGCTGGGCCTTAGAGGATCAAGTATTTTATGTTCTGGCTGCAGTGCAACCCTAGAAGCTACAGAGGAGTTACAAGCGCGTGTGTGTGGAGGTGATATGATACGTTATATTTGGGAAAGATTAATAGGGTTGAGAATGGAAATGGGGGACCCATTCAGAAGCACATGCACTACTTCAGGCAACAGAGTGAGACTACAGTGAAGGCAGGGCTAAGTGGATAGATGTGGGTAAAATCCAGGCAAAATTAGCTAGGCTTGGGTATGGATGTGAGGGAGAGGGAGGCATCCATTCTGATGCCTGAGTTTCTTGGGAAACTGGAGAGAAGCATGGACCAGTTACTCAGATCAAAGAGACTGGGGGAGGAGCTGGGCTTCTCCTGGGGGGGGGGGGGGGGGGGGGGGGGGGAGAGAGCCATGTAAAAATTTCTTTTTGGACATGATAAATTTAAGCCTGTGAGGTGATCAAGGGGAGCTCTTAAACAGATAATTGGATGTCTGAGGTGTCCACTCAGAGACACAGTGAGGACTAGAGACATAAATTTGAGTTGTCCTTGGTTGCATGATGTTTACAGCTACCTGGGAAAACTCTTGGGTAATTTCAATATTTGTACCCATTGAGAGTATTTGTGATTGCTTCCTTCCGTGGCAATTTAACAAGCATTGTTATATTGATGAGGACTGGTGTTTACTTGAAGCTTGGTCTTAGATAAGAAAGCAAAAAGGTGAACAGTTAGAGTGGCCCAGCCAACTGGCAGGAGCAAGAGGCTGGGTCAGCGTGGAATCCAGTTCAGACTCTTCATACCTGCTGTGTGGCCACACCCATTACCTTCATCTCCTGGCCCTTTTCTTCCCCAAAATGAGGATTATAAAAATTAAATTATACCTTGTCAGTTCATGACATTTCAACCACATGGGGAAATCATGACTTAGGTAAATTTTCTAACACATCGTAGGTGCTATGCTGATAGATGCTTTATAAACTCATGGGAAGAAGGAAGAGATGAGCCCAAATGCTGGTGACCAGTGGACTGTTACTGAAATTGTTTCATTCCACAATTTACAAATAGGATGAATATTCTACTTAAATGGACGTAATAATAACATAGTTGCAATACCTATTTTAAGAGGGCATTTCTGAATCCAAAAAAAGGTAAATGTTTTTTCCACTCTTCTTTTCTTTCATTGATTGTCTATTTGACAAGCTACCTTCATATCCCATGCACTTTGATGAAAGATATTTAATAATATATGCAAGCTGATGTTTTTATCATATACAAATGCCGGTGAAATAATTAAAACAGTAGTTTCTTGTGTTTTGTTTTTAATTTCTATATAGAGTTCTAAATTGTGTTTTCTTTCTCATCTACCACATCAAGTCAATTCATCTACCTACTTTGAGTGGGTGTTAATTTCCACAGTTTTTGTACTTATGTGATAGACTTATTTCTAGAGTTATCATCGTTAATTAAATGTTTGTATGTTTGCCATGTGTATGAGACTGTTAAGAGATCTTGGATTTTTTAAATGAATAGACTTTGATTTTTTTGAGCATTTTTAGGTTTACAGAAAATTGAGTGGAAAATAGTGAGTTGCCCTGTATTCCCTTCCTCCTGCACAATTTTCCCTATTGTTAACATCTTGCTTTAGTTTGGCACATTTGTTACATTTGATGAGCCTATATTGATACATTATTGTTAACTAGAGTCCATAGTTTAGGTTGGGGTTTCCTCCTGGTGTTGCACATTCTCTGGGTTTGACAAATGTCTAATGACGTGTCCACCATTGCAGTATCACACAGAGTAGCTTCATTGCCTTAAATATCTCCTGTGCTCCACCTATTCAACCCTCCCTTCCTCCTTGCAAACTCCTGGCAGCTACTGATCTTTTACTGTCTTCATAGAGGCTGTGGATTTTTACCCTCCCTTTGCTTTTTTGGTTAGTTTTCCGTGTAGCCACAATGAAAGAACCTGCTGTTAGACCTTTGAGAGCCAAAGGCGCTGCAAAGTGCCCCTCCTTCACTTCCCACGCACGGATGGAGACGGCTTCGGTTACAGAGGGGCGGCTTTCCCCCCCACTGACCTCCAGGGTAAAAGGCTGTCAGGAGACACAGAAAAGGCCCAGATAAGCAGGGAGAAAAATGGAAAAGAGAGTGACGTAGGACTCCTCGCAGGGTCTGGAGACTTGACCTTTTTCTTCCCCCCAGCTTTATTGAGGTACAATTGATATATAGCATGGTGTAAGTTTAAGGTGTACTGCTTGACGATCTGGTATCCGCATACGTTGTGAAACGGTTTCCATAGTAAGGTGAGTGAACACATCCATCACCTCACATAGTTACCATTTTTTTGTGTGTGGTGAGAATGTTTAAGATCTACTCTCTCAGCAACTGTCCAGTATTCAATACAGTATTGTTAATTATAGTCACCATGCTGTGTATTAGACCCCCAGAACTGATTCCTCTATAATTGGAAGGGGCCACCTTCAACCCTCCCCTCCTGCCCAAGGCTTGATCTTTTTCATGCTGTGACTCTCCTGCCTCAACCCAAAGCTTTTGGATGAAAGTTGTTGAATCAAACAATGGATTATGGATAGGACAGTGAAAGGTAGTGGCTCCCATGAAGTTGATTCACTTTTCTTGGGTCGGCATTGTTCTGGAAGCCGGCACCTTGCACTTTTGTTTATAATACCAATTCTGCTACTATGGACATACAGATTTTCACTGCTGTTGTTTTAATTTAATAGACTTTATGTACTCCTGGCGATTGTAAGCATTTTGCCAGTATTAACTCACTTGGACCCCATTGCAATCCTATGAAGTAGTTACAGAGTTTGAGCTCAGGACACCTGGCTCTACAGTCCATACTCTGAGCGTCCACCCTCCCCTGCTCCTTCACACCTGCTGTTTTGCTCTTCTGACCCAGGCAGGATTTGGGGGGAGTGCCTTCTAGAAAGAGACTGGTCCTTTCTGGTCTTTGGCAATTAAATCCCTTAACTTGTTTCCTCTTCTCCCCCAAGAAGAAACCCACCATATCCTGAGGATGTTCTATGTCGAATAGACGTCATGGTGCAGTGAAGTGGATGAGGGATAGTGACCCATGTTCCTATGAACCCTTGGTCTCCTGCCTGCTGTGTAAGCCCAGTCCCACAGTCATGTTCTTTCTCTGGAACTCTGATTTTCCATTTGAAAAGTGAAATGATTAGAAGAGATATTCTCCCAGTTTTTTTCTAAGATTAAGGATGACGTTCTGAAACTTGCATGATGTTAGAGAAGAATTTCATTTGTACGATATCGGTAAGGCTTGAATGTCTTATAAGGCAAATGTAAACTCATTTTTCTCCTAATTTTAGACTTTGTTTTTGTTAGGTGTGTGCTAGAATTTTAAGGGGAAATTTTGGCAGCTCTGAGCACCTGATGGGGTAGGGCCGGGTGAAAGAATATAGACAGAGTTTATAATTTCTAAATATACAGAGTTCTGTACTATTCAGCCCAAGGCTGTCAGTGATGGCTGGGATTTCTACTCTTTTCGTGAGTCTGATTGGCCTAGAACAAGATATATTTTCTTAGGCAGTTCCTACTGTGACACTTGGCATGTTTGTTTTGGGTGGGGAGTAACAAGGTGGTTCACTGGCACGGGATGTTGCTGTCAGCTGTCGGGAATCCCCGGACCTCATCCTGGGGCACATAAGGTGAACTGAACTGTGGGAGAGTCAAATTTTCCAGTTATCAAGAAGTCTGCAGACTGGGAGGAAATACAGAGTTGAAGAGCACTTATCGCAAGCGCTGTAAATCTCCGCGTTTTGGATAGACGCCATCATTTCATTTAGGACAAAACCAGTTTGTCCATTTTTGCTTCTTGGACATTGGAGAATGTTGAGCATTTCCTCTTAAGGTTCTCACCGTGTATAGATCCCATTTCGTGACACCATTTCATGCATTCCTAAATTCCTAAATTTCTAAGTTCCATTGTAACCAAATATAATGGTGCATCAACACTTTAAGACTTGAAAACATCACAGTTTTGCAAATTTGTTGACTCCTTTTTTTGTGTGTGTCTGTAAATTTCCCTTCAGGTCACAGTAGTAGCTTTATTTAATTTTTTATTATAACATCTACGATATAGGAAAAAATAACCTAATACTGGTTTGAAAATCACTGAATTGCTAATAGTGAAAAATGAACATTCTCAACCTTTTTCTATTTTTTTCACTTCCTCATATCTACATGTTAATCTTTCAAATATGTTAAATATGAACAAGGAGACTCTCCATACCGGCAAATACGGTCAGATTCTACAATAAGCTTAAAATCTGGGATCTTTTTCTTTTCTTTCTTTTTTTCTGGGGTATGTATGAATTGGACTAAAGAAATGTCACTGTTTTCAATCTTAAAGAATATCATTAAAAATCGTTCACTTTGCCAGAATGAGCACAGTAAATATTGCCACAATTACTTGCTTTAATATTTTGAAAGTCAAATTAGGTGACCACTTTATTTTCCAATTTTAGTAACTTATATAAGAAGAGAATTAAAAAATAATATGTACATGAATTGGGTACCCAGTATTTCAGCATCTAAAATGTCTACATCCCTGCTGAGTAGTCTTCAGAAGGAAATAGGGGCCGGCCCTGTGGCCAAGTTTCGTGCTCCACTTCGGTGGCTGGGGCTCGCCAGTTTGGATCCTGGGCGTGGACCTACGCACTGCTCATCAAGCCGTGCTGTGGTGTCCCACATAGAAGAACTAGAGTGACCTACAACTAAGGTACGCAACTATGTACTGGAGCTCTGGGGAGAAAAAGAAAAAACAGAGGAAGATTGGCAACAGATGTTAGCTCAGGGCCAATCCTCCTCACGAACGAAAGCATATTTGAAAAAAAAAAAGAAGAAAATAATTTGATATTTTAGACTTCAACAATTGTCTTAATGAGTGCATAGTATAAAAAAATGCTGCTTCCGTGGTAAAGGCAATATACACCCTTTCAAAAATATGTAAAGAATGGAAATAGAAAAAATGTTGCCCATAGTTCCACTATTCAAATATTAACATTTGGCAGCCTTTCATTCCCATATTTGTTTCCAGGAACAGGAAACTCTGCTGTTAGTGGAGCGTTTTTGCTGGTGGTTGAGGCCCTGTGGGACTGGGAGGAGCTCACCTCCCTAGCACAGCTGTGTGTCGGCTCGGCTCTGGGGACCACTGGCTTCTTCTTTGCTCCTGCATTTATTAATTTGCATTCTATATTAAGGAAGCTTTATTGTCATATTTATGTTTGTATTACCAGTATGGACTCATGGATTCTTATTTGTCTTCTCAAAGGAAACCAGAGCCTGACAGAAGTTAAAGGAGCAAAAGCAGATTTTAATCAAGAACTCTTGCAGTAGGGAAAAAAGACCTCAGTGTAGAACCAGGCTCAACTCTAAATGGCTCAGCATGCGCACGGGGGAGCTTATAGCTGAGGAGCAGGAGGAAGGGGTCAGTCGGGGGAAGATTACTAAGAGGACATGTCAGCGGTCAAGGGGCATTTCTGGCTAAACCCACTTGACAGGCTTCTTGCTGAAGACAAGCCAGGGTGATCAGACGTCACCTGGGTGAAGGTGGGGGCTGAGGAACCCATTCAGATAGTGACGATGCTCTGGTATTGGGGGTGGGGATCCTGCTAAACTGACGTAGCAGGAGTCTTGCTAAAATGGGGTTTCTGAGTACAACAAGCCCAAGGATGGGGCATGGTCAAAAGAGAGCCCAGAGGGGCCTATCTAGAGTTTGGTCAAGGAGAGAGTGTTTGTCAACCTCAGCGGATGCTCATCGATGGCTACGTTGTTTGTTTTGATCCTTGGTTTGTCAGCTGGTTTGGCCAGTAGGAGCATCTTCAGGCATGCTCTTGCATCCTTTTGACAGGTGCTTGTCATTTCTTGAGCACTTCCGTGCTTTCTGGAACAACAGGACGTTCTAGGATCATCATGTCATTCCCTTGCCTCACACCTAGAAGTGGGCATTGCTCCAAGGAACCTGGGAACATGTCTTTCTTCAGCTCACGTTGATGCTGGTGCAGTGTTTACAAGGAGACAGGATATGAGACAACATAGCGAAAAATAGGTGCTTATGCAGACCTGTGACAATATGTCCAAAAAGCCATGAAAATTGAATTCTGCACAAAGATAGATGCTACTGGAGGAGGAGGCTGTGAAGGAGCCTGTGAGCAGCAAAGACAGGACCAGCTCCTCCTTCCCTTGTGGTCCTTTCTACCTGATGAGAATTTACCACGAGGAAGAGCTTCTCTAGAGAGACCTCTAGATACGGAGTAAGGCAGCGGACTTTTCACTCCACTTACACCTTAACTGGTCTTGAGGTTATGAATTAAAATAATCAGGGTAGGGTGAATCTTTAGGATTGAGGCCCAATTGAAAGGATAACAGTGTGTGTATGTGTGGGTGTAAGTTTATTTTTCAGTGGCTAAAATTTCTGCATTGTTGTCTGGGAGACTACTAAGAGCTACATTAAAAACATCACAACCGTTCTATAGACAAACAGTGTTTGCTGGGAATTGCCTCAAGAATCCCAGCGCGAGCACAGAACCACCTGATAATAACGTGGGGATTCTCCTTCCCCAAACCAGGACTCCGTTTGGCTTGGTGGCCCTGTGACGTCTTTCTGTCTTCGGTGTTCTTATCCTCGGATTCGTGATCTGAAATGGAAACTCCGAGTTTTTGCACTAGTCTCTATGCCATAAACTTGTACAAAGGTTGAAAGATTTAAGTGCTTTACAACATACATAGAAATTGCCAATTGTGTGGAAAAAAGTCCAAGAAAAATAATCCGTTATACAAAATCTGGAAAGTGAATACAAGTATGTTTGAACATAGCAAGTTTTAAAAAAAATTCCCATCATGCTTTCCATCAAGAATTTGGATGCCAGGTTTTCTTTTTTTAACATAAAAAGGAGAAGCCTTCACTTAAGGATTGTAGTAGGGTCTCGTGCAAGATGAGACTGCGAGGCCTCTTTCAAAAATTAAGAACTTCAAGACGGTGACTGTGGAGCGTTAAACTAAGTGTGGTCTCTTTTGAACGTGGGGCCCTGTGTTGACTGCACAGGTTGGACACCCATCAAGCCAGCCCTGCCTAAAATATTGAGTCTCTAGCCATTTACAGAACAAAGTTCTGTAGACCTGCTTTCATTGCAGAGCTGAGAGTGGGAGCCTGGGCTATGGGGGCATCTGCCTGCTGCAGACCCACAGGCATATCTGCCCTGAATGTCATCAAACCAGGGTCACGGGATTCCCCGAGAACCAGGGATGGGTGAACTCTTCCTTCTTGTTTCCCCTTCGTTGCTTTTTCTCTGCTCAACATGCCCCTATGTTCCCTTCAGCTTGCTCCACTTCCTTTGAATGCTTTTAACCATCTTGTAGCTTCCCAGAGAGGGTCTTTTTCCCTTTTCGGGTACCTGGCCTCACGCGATGTGATTGTCCTTGGCCGCCACTTGCAGAAGGGCTGGTTGAGGCGTGGATGCTGTTGTTTTCCATGCTCTCAGAAACAACGCTGCTAACTGTGATGATGACCAGTTGTTTGAGACCAAACAGTCCCATACCATTGGGAACACTCCCTACACTGGGAGCTTGGGGACCATGGCTCCTTATTGTTTTTGCTGTGGCCGCAACAGCTCTCCATTAGCGCCAGCTTTTTGACTTGTGGTCAAGGTGGATCCTTTATTAAAATCAAATAAGTAATAGAATTCAAAAAAGTCTGCTGTTATGGGGCTGAATTTGTTCCCCCTCCCCCAAATTTATATGTTGAAACCCTAACCCCCAGTACCTTAGAATGTGACTGCTTTTGGAGATAAGGTCGTTAAGGGGTAATATAAGATGAAGTGAGGTCTATAGGCTGGGCCCTGATCCAATGGGACTGGTGTCCTAATAAGAAGAGGAGATGAGGACACATACACCACAAAGGGACGACTATGATGAGGACACAGGGAGAAGATAGCTGTTTTCATGCCAGGGAGAGAGGCCTCAGGAGAAACTAGCCCTGTCAAAACCTTGATCTTGGACTTCCAGCAACCAGAACTGTGAGACAATACATTCCTGTCGTTTAAGCCCCCAGGCTGTGGTACTTTGTTACGGCAGCCCGAGCAAGCGAGTACTTCTACCTGGGGCCTTACGATTTCTCACCTGGCTGATCTGTCTACTACTGTAACCTATAGCATAGTATTTACAAATGTCTTTACTTGGAACTACAGTATTTCTTTTGTCCCCTCTGCCTGCTATTCAGCTTCCTGGACTGCCTTGGCGTGTATCCCGCTCTCAGCCATTAAAGTTCCATTTGTTTTGATGAGTATATATTGAGATCCAACTATTTACAAGACAGTCTCCACCTCTTTTAGGGCACACATGCATATGAAGCTCGAAGCACAGTTCATGTACTCACCAAGATTGTAACATAGTTCTGGGTTAACGTCTATGTATATCTATCTCGTCGTTTCCACAGTGTTCTGGCATGTGCCTTTTCACCTGCAAAATGAGAGCAGAAGAGGTAGACATCCGCGTGGCATCCATCCCAGGGCCTGTGAGGATGTTTCCCAAACTGTCTCCTTCAAGGAGGTGGTGTCACGTCCACAGTTATTCCATGAGAGTTTCCTGAGACCCCTTCTGAAATGAGAATGCTCCTGAGAGCAAGTATGAAATCAATGCATGCATTTATTCCCAGCCTCAGTTCCTTCACCCATCCAACAGATGAACTGAACAATTGCTAAATACCTTAGGCTCGGGGGATAAAGCAGACAAGTCCAACCTTTAAGCCGTGCACAGTCTTATGGGGGCCAAACAGACAGTTTAAGAGGACATTATAACAGAGCTTGAAAAGTGCTGTGAGGGAGGGAATAGGGAAAATAAGAGAAGGACCCCAAATCCTAGGGTGACATTGGAGCTGATGCCCAAAGATGAATAAACTAATTGAAAGGGTGGGAGGTGGAGGGGTTTGTCAGTATTCTAGGGAAGGTGGACAGCACGTTAAAAGAAAGCAAAAGGACCAGGGCACATTTGAAGAACTGGAACTGGCTGAGCCAGATGCCTATGGGAGTCTCCTGGATCCCCTGTGTGGCTGAGGCTGATCCCGTCAACACCCATGGCTTTTTCTGCATGCATCTGCACTCTCTGCCTGAGGAACCTACCCTCTGCCAGAGCAGGGGCAGGCTGGAGGTGCTGGGAGTTAATGCCCTGGAGCAGCCCCCAGCACTGATGGTCAGGAGGTGGTGGATAAATACTTTGGCTTCCCTGTCACCAGGGTGGGAGAGCAGTCTCCCAGCGTCCCCAGTGCCATGGAGCCCCAGGTCCCCAGAACATAGACCTTTGCATGAATGTGTCCTGGGCTCCCTTCCTTCCCCTCCCTGGCTTCCCTACTCCCTCACTTCTCTGTCTTAGGAACTTGTTGACCCAGAGTTCTCCAAACTGCAAAGTTAGCACAGTCCTCATGGGGCTGGCCCGCTGGTTTAGTGATTAAGTTTGTGCACTCTGCTTTGGCAGCCCAGGGTTCACAGGTTCAGATCCTGGGTGCAAACCTACACACTGCTCATCAAGCCATGCCGTAGTGGCAACCCGCATACAAAACAGAGGAAGATTGGCACAGATGTTAGCTCAGGACCAATCTTCCTGAACAACAACAACAACAACAACAAAAGCACACAGTGCTCCCACCTGCCAAGTATGTTCAAGACATTTGACACCGACTACAAGTTCAGGGGTTCCCCAAACCACCCTCAGCTTTGGTAATTTACTAAAAAAGCTCATGAACTCACTGAGTCATGGTCGCCTTTATTACTGGGAAAGGCTACAAATTTGAACCAGACAGAGGAAGAGACACATAGGGCAGAGTCTAGGAGGTTCCAAACACAAAGCTTCCCTTGGCCTCAGCACGCATGTCCCTCCTAGCCTCCCCGTGTGACAATACCCACGGAGTATCGCCAAACCTGAAGCTCATCTGGGCTTCGGTGTCCACAGTTTTTGACTGGGGCTTCCTCACATCGGCGTGATTGATTGAGTCATTGCCCATGTGGTTGACATCCATCTGCAGGCACCCCAACTCGCTTCCTCAGAGATCCGGCTGATACTACATGGCCCACCGTGAGTCATCTCGTTGGCGTAAACTCTCCCGTGTGGTCCTGGGGACTCTTCATGAATAACATGGGAATGCCAATCACTCAGGGAATGTCAAGGGTTTAGAGGTTACCTCCCAAGAGGTAAAGGATGAAGGCCAGACCTCCCTGGGTGAGGCCAAATTCCTTACCGCACAGCCTCCCTCAGCACGAATCTAGGGGAACCGAAAGTACTAGCTCGGTGTGGCTAGAACTTACAGTTGTCCTGGGGAGGTGACTGTCCAGAGCCAAAAGGGCACGGGGAGCAGGGTCAAGGCATGCAAGGCTTTGTGAACTGTTAACAGTCTCAACTTCGTGGGAAGGCAGGGTCTATCCGTGCATAAAGGTCTTGGCTTCACTGGGAAGAATGGATTTGAAGAGTGCGTCACGAAGCAGGGTGTTGAGTCAAAAGATGCTTGCAGTAACCCAGGTAGAAACGTTTAGCAGACTGGATGAGGGAGTGGCCCCAGGAATGAAGAGAAATGGGTAGATTTGAAGGCTGTTCCAAAAGGTTAGGGTGGTAAAGGTTCCAAGCAGCTGTGTGAACAGGGTATGGCCAACCCATTTTAAAGGGTAACCAAGAATGGTGGGTGTTTTCAATATCATTGGGAAGGACTGAGAGGTATATTTTTGTCCCTATCATATTGACGAGAAAACTGAGGCAGAGAAGGGCTACACAACTTGCCAAGTTCACATGGCATTCACGACAAGGCATGCTTAGTCTTCAGCCAGTGTTCTCATCCAGTGCTGCTGGATCCAAGGTATCAAGGAGGCAGGACTAGCTTTGCTGTAATATAAGGGAGCATTTTCTCCCAATTGGAGGCACTTGTAGGGATGCAACAAGAGGTCTTGTGAAGGTGCTGGAAATATGCAAGCAGGGGCTGGGTCCGACATTGCAGGCGGAAACCCTGGAGGCCTCTTTCGATTGTCCGATTCCTTAGTTCTGTTCCCTTCACCTCAATTGATATTTGCCAAATGCTACTCTTGGCAAGGCCCCGTGTCGGCATTTGCGATAACGGGGTTGGGTGTTGATTCCAGGCTTCTGGGAATCAAAGGGCCTGTTTCACAGTTCCACTTACTCCACTGATCACGTTGGTGGATTGGACCGAATGACGTCCCCTCAGATAAAACTGCCTTCTCTACTGTATCCTAGCCGGGGAGCTTCCTACTAGAGATAAACTTGCTTTGTGACTGCCAGCGCCCTGTTTTGCTCGTGGTATTGAAAATGCTTTCTGAGGTAGAAGAAAACAATTTTTAGGTCTCAGACTCTTTCCGAAGGTCAGAATTCTGCTGACCATTTCAGCTCATTTTAATAAACATTTGATGAGCAGCCACTATGTTGCGGGTCCCTGCTGTGTTGTGGGGAGGAGTTGATGAATTAGACGAGGGGTTGGAAGATTCTTTCTCTAAAGGGCCACATAATGAGGATCTGGGCCTTTGTGGGACATAGTGACTCTGCTGGAACTATTCAACATAAACCTGTCTGCTGATGCACTTTCCGTGTCCCTTTAGGAGAAGACCTCAGGCTGCTGATGTAGCCTGAAAGCAGCCACCGGCGCTATGTAAATGAATGGGCACGTGTGCCCATAGAACCTTGGTTTGGGACATTGACATTTGACTTTTATATAATTGTCACATGCTATGAAAATCTTATTCTTCTTTTGATTTTTTCCAACCATTTTAGAATGAAAAGTTGTGGTTAGATCGTGGGCTGTACAAAAACAGGTGTTGGGCTGGTTTGGCCCCCGATGGCCTTAGCTTGCCAAACTCTGAATGACATGCACAGCCCCTGATTTTAAGGAGCTTATAGACTGTTCCAGAGGGGTAAACAGATGAGTAACTCATGTCAGCACCTGCGTAGTGAGAGCTGTGGTCATGGGGTAGAGATCACAGAGCAGGCCCCGATTGAAGTTTGCTACTGGACATATGTTAAAGCCTTTTTATGTTTAATTCTGAAAAATCTGCTACAGTGCCTACATTTGGTGAATTAAGTGAAAATAAAAGCAAGAATCAAGGATTATATCTTATTTGTTTGCTGAAAAAGGACTTTTCTTTTAGTCTCCATCATGGTGACTTTTTAGCAAAAGATCAGGTATATTTTTTGTCGCTGAAATAAATATCTCTTTGGGAAATGGAACAGAGATAGACTTTCAACAAGACTCTGGTTTATTTTTTCTTTTATGATGTTATATTTCCTAGTAGTAGGGCACAGATTTATCCTTTTGGGGGGAGGGGTTTGTATTTAATTTTATTGAATGCTCGTTGGGTATAAATATGGTTTGCTAATACTGAAGTACTGTACCAAGGCGCTCCGACTTCCTGATGCAGACCAATGGGAGACATGACACTGGGTCCAGCCAGTCCCCCGGTGACATGGGCTGGGCAAAAGAACTGTCAGCTCCGGCCCTGAGGCTGGAAGGGTTGGAGTTGAAAGTGAGGGCAGAAACAGAGTCTGAGGCTGAAGCTGAAGCCCGAAGCCATGCATTTTGTCCCATTCAGGGTCGGTGACAAGAGGTTTAGTTGGAAAATTCCCTGAGGGCTACAGCCGTGTCTATTTTGGTCACCAATGAATCCCCAGCACCTGACATCATGCTTGGTACTCAATACAATTTAACTGGAAAACAAAGACGTCGGCTTCATATCTACAGCCAAGTGTTATCCTGGCTCATTCTTCACCCATGCGTTGCACCTTTACTGAACGCCTACGGTGTGCCAAAGGCTGTTAGGAACTCTAGTGATACTTAGGATGAAAAGGCAGACACAACCCATGTCCTCTTGGAGCTACCTTCAGTGTGGAGGATCTACAAGAAACACAAGAAGCGAATTTAAATACGGTAGGGGGCGAGGAGAGCAAGGGAGAAAATTAAGCCAGATAAAGGGGAGATGGAATTTGGGGGAAAACGTTTATTTTGCAAAAGGTAACTGCAAAAGGGCTTGCATGTTTGTACATGTGAGCAGCAATCTAGAAGAAGTGAGGGAGAGCCCTTCAACATCGCTGTTATGAGGATACTTGAGTATATTCTAGGTATGTTGGCAAGTATTTTGAAGGTGGAGCCAACAAGATCTGCCAATGGATTGAAATTGGGAAGTGAGAGAAAACAAGATGTATAGGATGATTCCAAGGATGGAGGGATGACTTCACTTACTGGGGTAGCCAATAAGAATTTACTATCTGCGCACTTCCTTTCGCTCCAGGAGAGCATGCAAGCAAAATGACAGTGGGTTCATGTTGACCTGGTCATGGAGAGCCATAAATTGGCCTCCTTTTCTTCTGTCTTCCACTTCAGAATCACCAAACCTAAAACAGGTACAATGAAGAGATGAGCACATGATAACAGCGAGAATGAGAGAAACAAATCTTAGTGTGAGTGTTGTGAATTATACCCAGTATTCTAAATGGGATGAAGACTGGCTTAATCCAGTTGGACAAAGGACTGGTTATGCACACACAATTTGTCAGACGCTGTGGAACTGAGGATGCTGACTTTGCCTTGGTGAGATGCTACACTGTAGTGAAACACGCCAAGAGAAAGAGCTCTGTGAAGCCCTTCACCATTGCTGCTGTGAGGATACTTGAGTGTATTCTGTGATCTGAAGGTGGTATTTCTGAACTTCGGAAAAAAATTCTTTTTAGTATTTCTATCAGGAATAATTGTTCCCCCAGCCTACTTCCTTGCTTCTAACGTAAGCATACTTGAATTGTGTAGACTGATCAAGTTCTTTTCCTGTTGGGTAGAAGAAAGCTGAGACCAAAATTTGTGGCCTCTGTTCAATGAGTGTGAAGGCCTCTGGAGAGTGTAATTTGGCATCAGACTCTTTATTGATTCCATTTCATGTCCTCATTTCTTCTCATTAACTTCCAATTTAGGTCATTTTTCTATTTTTTATGAATATGTGTATCATTTAAAATCATTCCTTAAAACAAAAACCGAAGACTAAATGTACACCAGGCCAGTCGAATGACCTCCCCATTCTCTTTAGCTGCTGTTTGAAACGCATGTCCACTGGGGAAATTTCAACCTGAGATAGGATCTCTCATCCCTTTGATTGCTAATTGTGATGGAAACTTTAGGAAAATAAATGAAATTTCAGCCAAACTACTAGATAGACAGGATTTTGTTTCATGTAGATAAAAGAGGCAACAATCTGCCTAGTTTTGTGTGCACTATTTCCTACTCTTAAGTGTTTTATTGCATGACCTTGTGGAAGCCAGTGGAGAAAACTCAATTTGGGAAATAGTTTCTTGATTTAATATCATTTTAAATGGTTTTTAGTACACCCACTTTAGTGTTCTACAAATCAGAGGCCCATCCCTCAGGCACACTCCTGTTCTAAATCAGATAAAAATAATGAATTTGATGACACTTGGCCACCTATTAGATGAGAATGTGGTTCTGAAAAAGAATTTCTCTTTAATTTTCCCCAAATAATTTTTTTCCATCAATGAGGTGACAGTTCTATTACTTTGCCAATCTCTAGCTAATTTTATTTAACCTTTGCTGTCCAATTCTACAAAGCCTGAGCATATTCTGTTCTCTTTTTCTTGCATATATCGGAGAGTTCCAGGAGGCCATTTGCATTGGTTTCAAAAAAGAGGGCATGGGAAGGCCAGCTGCTTTTGATCAGGGTACGTGTTTTGTGGTTTGAGAGGTAAAGGGCCACAACGGAGCCATCTCTGAGTCCCCTGTAGGCTGGGATGGAGCCCTGCTTTCTGCTGCTGGGCTGCCCCGTGCGTCCCCCTGGAGTTCCCAGGGTATTAGGCACAGTGCTCTGTGTCCTTGCGCGGGACTTTTCTCCCCAATCATCTCTCCAGTCTGGGGACACTGTGTGCTTTCTTTCAGGTGTCAGTGCGGATCAAAGCCACCCAAAGAGCATTTGCATGAGAATCCGTAGAATGATTAATTAGCAATGGGCATTAGTAATTTTTCTTTCAAGGCTTTGAAGTGTCTTTCATTGATAAACTAGTTCTATTAAGCCTTGACTCCTTTTCAAACGGTTTTCACCCAGTCCTCCCTCTGTGACTACAAATTTGGTCCCCCCCCCCCCGCCCCGCCCCGTCTACACCTCTCCTTCTACTTTGACTCAGCATTGTGGTGAAAAGGACAGCTCTTTCCTGAGTGCGCTATTCGTCCTTGTCAGCCCCTGCCTCTTTTTCAGACTATACAGTATAGTAGCATCTCTATTTATAATTGTCGTTGTAGCTTGTAATTCCTGCAGTGCTTCTGTTTGCCCCATCTTCTAGTTCTCTCTACATCTGACACAGCTGTTCTCTCGCTTACAAATAGAATATGATTTGACACTCTGATTTGCACTGGCCTCTTCCTGATTACCCAAGAAGCCTTTGAGGTCTTCTCATAAAGGCACGTTGGAAGTGCATCAGTGGACAGGTTTACGAGCACAGTCCGAGGCAACAGTTTAGCAAAGCACAGGGATGCTGTGGTTCTGCAGCTGCCTGGAGAACCCAGGAGAGACCCAGGAGACCAGGTGCCTCCAGAAAGAGTTACAGGTCTCCACAAGGGGACTGCACTCCTCTGGAGCAGTGGCAGGTCCCCCAGGCAGCTGTCACTGGTAGCAGACCAAACTAACACTAGCTAACCCTTTGCCAAAAAGAAAGCCTGTCACCATTGTGCACTTGAGGTGTGTGGAATGGAAGCTTGTGTGGTTAAGAGAAATGAATCAAATTATGTTAATTTCGCAAATTTTGTATGTGAACGCATTGCAAGGCTGTCTTCCAGGGCCTTGGAGGGGCTCATATGGAGTGAGGAGCCTTGAACTTTGAACTTGGTCAGCCTCCCAGGAAATCTGCTTCAGTCCCTAGGGAGAGAGAGCTCAGCAGCCTGCTGCACTGAGAAGGGGTGTCTCAGAAGTGGCTGGCATTCGTGGGAGCATCTTTTGGGGCCGGCAAAACTTGAGATGTCCATTTCTGTTTGTGAGACATTTTAGACTACAGAACTCGGTCATGTGAAGACTGAGGGTGATGCAGTCTTACTGCTGTGTTCATTCATTGAGTACCTCCTGCTTATGCAAAGCATCTCTGAGGATATTGCTGTGAACGATGACAAAAATCTTGTCCTCGTGGGCATACGAGAAGAAAAATAAAGTGAAAAGTATGGCAAAAAATAAAGTGATGGAGGAGATAGGGCTGTAGTGACGGGTCCATTCTCTGTGGACCAGGAAGATGCCGTGACTGGTGGGGAATTTCTGGGGCGTGGCTGAGGGCCGGTGGTGAGGAGATGTGTCTTCAAGTCCTGGTTCTGTCACGATCAAGATGTGTTTCCTTGAGTTAGTCACAAATGTCAACCCCCTGGGCCATAAAGTCCCCAACAGAAAAATGGGATCCTTTAGACTCTTCTGGCTCTTTCTTACGGTTTATGAACTCTTGCACTTTGTTTTCTCAGTCTTACACCTGGGTCCCAGTGATTCCATCCACGTCTACCTCTTACCGTCAGAGATGTCGAGATAGTTTTGATTTTGCATTTTATGAAATGTCCTGGAGTTAAGGATGAGCCCCTTTGTGAATACCCTGAGTACTAAAGGAATTCAGGTGTTGTTTCTGGGAGAGAAGTAGACTAGGGTAGTGTAGCATTTGTCTGGTGAATCTTCACATCTTTAAACCTTTCTCTCTTGGAACTATTTTAATGGAGGGTCTGGTGATAAAGGAGATGCTGACTTGGGAGATTGCCATTCCTTGCTTGGTTCTTTATATTAAAGAAAAGATATCTAAGGGAATATTCTCACATGGATCCTATTTTCATTTACTAAACTTCTAGAGCACACCTGGTTCTGTGTAGTGTGCTTTATAATACCATATGTCCCTATGTCTATAACATAACTGTCAGAGAAAGAAGAGACATACAAAAAATTAAAAAGTAAATGAGCATATATGTTAAAACTGGCTATTTAGTAACATACCTGGACCTTTCAGAGATTCATAAGAGTATTTTAAAAGTAATACTGCTACTTAATATAAGTCGAGTAACAAATTTTTATGGCTCCTTAATTTTATAGAGGACAATATGTAGTCAAAATATAAAGGCAAAATATAAAATATGAATATAAAATATAAAGTGAACATATATTACAGAATTTTCATTCTTCAACTTGGTTTAGGTATAGAAAAATTATAAAAAATTTTGCCCATTTTGAATTTTTTTGCTTATTTTAGACTCCAGAATTATGACCAATAGTTACTTAGTTTGAATATTTATTAGATGCTTTCTTTTAGCATTTACTTGATCTGATTAAATTTATTTCATTTGTCATGCAATTATTTTCATATAATTATTCTATTTTAATATAGCCTATTGGTCCACTTTAGAAGCATATAAATTATTTTCCACTGTGAAGATTAACCTTAGAAGCACTATTTTAATTGGCTCGTCTATGAACTTATAGCATCATTACAATTTAATGAACTTCGCTGATTCCAAATGCTTTGCAGAAATGGGAAATTTTGATGATATTATTTGCCCCCAGTTCAATGGCTGAGTTGAAGAGAACGTGTCGGAGTGCTAAAATGTTATGTAAGTGACATGTACGTGTTAAAGCTGCTTGTTTAAGAGTACAATGAGGGAATTTGGATAATGTAACATTCATTTTTATCCTCTGTCGTTCATCCTAGGTCTTTTCTCAAGGAGCTTGAACATAGTAACTCTATCTGCTTATTGTTTATATCTAAGAGGGAAAATATCTCTAAAATAGCTCCTAGCTAGAAGCATACTCTGTTCACTAAAGAGCTAACAGATTTGACTTCTTGTACATAAATATTCCAAAAGTACCACAGAAATACTATTCAAAGCAGTGTTGATTTGTGGAGATACTTGTAAACCCTAAAATTATTTCAAAGTATTATTTATAACTGTTATTTGTTTCACTTATGTTTTTCTTTCATCGTTTGAATTGTTATAGGGAATTATTTCTATTCTCACCTACCTGTTTCAGCCTCGTGTCAGCATTTCAGTCTGGATTCTATTACTGAGGAATCTGTACTGTGGAGATGAGGGTTCTGATTCAGAATCAGCAGGATGTGCTCTGAATGCTTTTCCCCTTGTGGTGATGGTTTTATGCTTATTTACGCATATGCTCTTACTTGATCCCAGTGGTTCTCAACAGAGGGCAGTACTGCCCCCCACCCCCTCCAGGGGACATTTGACAGCATTTTGAGATGTTTTGGGTTTTCACAGCTAGGGATGGAGGAGCTACTGGCATTTAGTGTGTTGAGGCCAAGGATGTTGCTAACATCCTCCAGTGTACAGGACAGCTTCCCACACCAAGGATTTATGCAGCCCCAAATGTCAGTGGTGCTGAGGCAGAGAGACCCTGCCTGATTCCACTCGGTGACTAGTACAGTCCTTACCAGTGACCTGCTCCGATAGCCTTTGGAGGTAGAGTTTTCTCTGCAGACAACAAATTGTGCCACGTGGCGATCAAGCCCTCAACTGAGATCTCGTTAGTGGCATGTAAATGCCTTATGGAATATTCTCTTAAAATGTGATTCTATTTTCAAGCCTTCCATTTTTGGGAAAGGGGAGAGGTAGCCTTTACTAATAATTGCAATCTACAAAAGATACAAAGCTTTATACTGTAGCCAGGTAAAGATGGAAAATGGGTGTGTTTACATTTGTGTCCATGCCGTGAAGTATGACATGGTTTCAATGTAGCAACTCTCAAAGTACTTCAAAACCCTAACAGCAGTTTCCAAAATCACTAGGCCTACAAAATTCAGATTTATCTGCCTAAAGATGTCTTCCTTGATTGTCCCATGCTTATTACTCTTGTGCCTGAACTCACCAGCTTCTCCTTTGTTCTTTATTATTAACTTAACAAATGGAATCTATGACAGACATATTTTGTCATCTCATTCTTCTTCCCCGGGTAAAGGCTCCCATAAGGCTAATTACCTAGATATAACTACAGATATTCTTTCCTCTTTTGAAAAAATTAATTAAGACGAGTTTCAAAAACAGTCTATTTTTGAGAATGAGAGGGAATCTGTATATCTGTATATATCCCGCCTCCCCAAGAAAAATCTTCTGTAAGAAAAGACTTACACGATCTATGTTGAATGGACCCAACTTGGTGGATTCAGACAGAGTTTGAGCTCCTGTTTTTTCACTTAGAAGTGAAAGATAAGATGGATTTCAAAATAAATTTGAAAAACAAAAGAGCTTAAAGATAACACATTTAAGAGGTGAGTGGAGAAATATAAAAAGAGGAAGCAGTAATAAAAACACAAAGTACAATCACACGAATCTCCCACCATGGTAGTTAGGCAGGATCAAATATTGAAATTAAGCTAACTGAAAATCCAAGTGTCTTGAACATAGAATCTGGGGGTCCACACGGAAGTCTTTCTTCAGAGCGGCCAGCAGTTGACAATCTTTGTCAGTTCATGCCTTGCCATCGTCTGTGGAAGGCCCTTTCCTTCACTCTTCTGATTCAGGCATGGACGTTTCTCCTCCTGCTTGACAACGGGAGACGCAGATTCCCCTCCGTTGATGTGAGGCTGCTCACAGCTCCCCGTTACTATCTGGCCTCATTGCGTGTCTCCCCAAAGGAACCTTGAATCGCATGTTGAGGAGCTGAGTCTTTTTATGGTAAAAGCATTTCATTTTGAAGTTACATGTGGGAAACTCACCTAATATAATGTTAGGCCTGAAAGGTACTCTGCGTGATGCTATGCTCTTCAACATAAATCTTGAACAGAAGCAGAACAGAGGAACTGCATAACTTAGAGTGGGAGGCCCGCTTCATTAGCAGAACATATGATTTAAGCTTAAAGTCGTAGTCGCTGGTGTCTTGGGATGATACATCATTTTACTAAAGTGACTAATTAGAAAAAGGTCCGTGATTGCAAGTTGCAAACACACCTGTTTTTTTCCAATGTAAAGACTTTCTCTGAATAACTTATCCACTGTTAGGAATTCATAAATGAGCTCCACTTCTTGCATTGGTATGTCTAGAATCTATTTTTCAAGAGGTCATTTCGTTTTCAAGAGATCATTTTCTCTAAGTGTCTAAAACAGAAAAGTGTTTCAATTGGCCTGTAAAGCTTAAGGTAATGTAATTATTCTCCAGCATTTTTGCTTGTGGGTTGTTAAACATATTGCATGGACAATAATTATTCTAAAATTAATGTGAAAGTGGAAACAGTTAACATTCTTTATGAAATTTACCATTTTTATGTGGCCAGTATCTTTTCCTAGACTCGGTGTAATTTGAAGTAATTGCTATAATTTAGATCATGATCCTCAAATTCAGCCTGCATAAGGGTCATCTGGGGTCCCCACGGATGCATTTTCCCAGCTGCTGCTTCAGACCTACCTAATCCCAATCTTGGTGGGGTGGGGGTAGGGGAGGACCAAACCCACACTGTGAGAGAGATTGATGTACGTGCTCAGCCCGTTGAATGGAACAGATATGTTTGATAGCATGAATCTTGGAAGTGTTCAAAATGAGACAGTTGAAGATCACTAAATTTTTAACTTGCATGACTTTCATTTTTAATCATTGTTCAATGTAAATTATATACTGGTAAATTTATAAACTCTTTTTACATAGCGTTATTGAGATGTAATTCACATGCCATACAATGTACCTACTTAAACAATTCAGTGGTTTTGCATGTATTCACAGACTTGTGCACCCAGCAGCACGATTACAGAATATTTTCAACACCATCCCCTCCCATGTCCCCAGTCCTAGGTAACCACTAATCTGTTTCTTGTCCCTGTGTAGACTGGCTCATTCTGGACATTTTAGGTAAATGGAATCATATAGCACATGGTCTCTTGTGTCTGGCCTTTGTCACTTAGCATGATGTTTTTAAGGCTCTTCTATGCTGTAGCATGTATAAATACTCCGTTCTTTTTTCATTGCCAAATAATATCCCATTGTCTTTTTTCACTTTATTTATTCATTCATCAGTTGATGTACATTAGGTTTGTTTCTTTTTGACTATTATGAATAATGCTATCATGAACATTTATGTGTGTTTTTGGTGGAATGGATGGAATTATAAACATTGGACATTTTCTATCCTGAAATTTTTACATTAAATTATGTCCAACTTATTCTAACATTGTCTGTTATTATATTAAAATCAGCTCTGTTTCATCCTTTGCCCCCATTGCAAATCCTCAACATAATAAAACTCAAGTCCCTGAAAAAACTACGGCCACAAAACAGAACCAGATGGCTGCCTTTCTGGAATGCTAAACACTAGTCTTAAGTTGTTGGGGGGAAAGTTTGATTAACACTTCTTAGAAAAGTTGAGTGGGCTACCGACACACACCCGCGCAATTTCAAAGCCTTCCCTTGGAAGCTTTCATTTTAACACACTGAGGTAACTTGTGGTCTCTACTTAGTGCTTGAGGTAATATCTCCATGGGCTTTAAGGAATCCATAAAGATTTCCAATAAAATAGCGTGTGTATTTGTGTGCATCTATGTGTGCATGCGCGAGTGTGCATATCTGTATGCATGTGCGCATGTGCATGTGTGCATGTGTGCATGTGTGTGTGCGAGTGTATGTGTGTGCATGTAGTATTTGATTTTCAGTCTCTTGATATGCAGGTCTTGCATATTTTCTTTATAATTTTCTAATGGAGCAAGGGTGACACTTGTTAAAGAGGCTGATTTTCCAATGGATATTGTCTTTCTTTTACAAAGATTGATGGAATAATTGCATCCACCTTGCTGAAAGGGAAAAAAAGGATCACAAGAAATAATAGTTTAATGAGAAGATGAACATAAAGGGTCGCTATTTTATTTCACTGAATGCTTTCCGATAGCCTCCTTTTGCCTCTTCCCACACCTCTGGTTATTCCCTCATTGACCAAAGATGAACTAGATAGTGGCAACATATTACTTTTGTTTCTCTGTTCTGTGTGTGTGTGTGTGTGTGTGTGTGTCTGTGTGCGCGCGCACGTGCGTGCACGTGCGTGTGTCTGCCTGTATTTGATTATGTTTACAATGAGTCTTCAGATTCGTATTGTTTTTTATTGCTTTCTCCCCTATAAAATTCCTTAGTCTTTGGGTCTTCCATATGTCTGTCTAACCTACTTATTTCCAATAGATTTCCCATAATATTAAACTGCTTGTTCTTCTGCATCTGGGCTGAGCTAGCGAAGTAGATATTTAACCTTAGAGAACAGCATGGGAGAAGCAAGTGTAACCCTGTTACAATGAGAGAGCACTGCTCTGTCAATTCTAATTTTATTAGGAAACCCACTCAGTTTTTGAACTACTGTTTTGGATCGTGTTCAATGATTTAAGTTTTTAGGGACCATCTCTATGTGTTGGTTTCTTTCTGGAGTAGAAAGTGCAGCTATAACTTAGAGAAACCATCAATATTCATCATTTCCTGCGAAGCCTTTCTTCCTAGAGCCTGTCTTTATAGAATGAGCTCTTTATTAGCCTCCCATAGCAAATGTCCCTTTATATAGCACGACAGGTTTCCCGAATTGAGAATTAATTTGAAGTTCTACAATTTTATTACAAGCAGAACAAAAAAACCCAAGAAATATATTTTCAGCATTTCCAACATTATTTTTTTGCAGGTTCTTTTTGCTGATTAGAAAGTGAGCAAAAGGCTGTACTTTGCTTTCCTTCTCTTGAGAGCAACAAGTGAGGACTCAGCCTGCAGGAGAGAGAAGGCCGGCTCTCAGGGCTTAAGCGAATGGATTTGGTGGGGCTTTCAGGGCGGCGGGCGGCCCTTCTCGGTTTGCCTGAGTTCTGTGAGTGCACGAGGGGACCTGCCCTGCACAGACGGCTTTCTGCACCCGGCTCCTCTGCGCTTCCCTTCCTCTCCCGCCCCCGTTAGGAGACCTCAGCGTGAAGACAAACAGATGCCCGCTGCCAAAACGCAGGGCTTAACCTGACCCTCAACCGGGCTCACAAAGGAGGGCTTTTCGGTCCCCAGAGAAACGGCCCCTGCATTTTATCAGGCCGTGAAATTCGCAGTGAAAAGCCCGATTCCCCAGGCTGCTTAGCCATGCGGGGTCTGGTGGTGGCGGTGCAGGGAGGGAGGTGGGGAGCCAGAGAGGAAGGACAGAGTGACAGCGGGCACAAAGGCGGCCTTTTCCCCCCCGCTGCTTTGATTGTTAGGTGGTCTGTAAAACTCCTGGGGAGTAGTCCCCCGAGGCACCAGAGTGTTTTAGTGTCCCAGGTTCACTCCTCTTCTGGGCGGGACTCATCTGGGCGGGGCTCAGATGGAGAAGGTGGCTGGGGAGTCATCTATGCGCCTCAGGGATCACCGGGTTTGCTCATTAACAAAGAGCAACGGCAACTTCGTTTCCAAAAAATAAAATGAAAGAGAGAAAAGCTCATCCCTTCATGGGAAAGGACTTGCCTTATCCAAGCAGTCTTCAATCTCTCGAAATATTTTGTAGGCCCTATTTTCTACAGAAGGTGCCATTCTGATGTTTTACTTTGCTGTGCTTTCTCTTTGCGGTCAAGTCTTTGCATATGAGGCAGTCACATTCTTATTTAAAGTTCACAAATTGGGGACTAGTTGCTGATGTTTTGTATAAGCACTTAGAGATGTTTCTAGTGTATTAAAGAAATAGAGGAAGAGCATTCCTCAAAGTATAGACGTGCATGAAGTGCCATCAGGAAGAAGGGAGCTATGGTTGGTTCTCAGCCACGTGGCTACGTTATCATCAGGTAGCAGTGTCCTGTGGAGCTTCTCTGCTACATGACTGTGGACTGAAGGTGTTTCAGGTCACTCATGAATTTATACATGCACAGCAAACTGCATGGATTGGGAGGAAAATAATAAAATGTGTGAAAGAAGTACCCTTTACTTTTCATCCTCTGCATCCTTGGCCAGTTGTACTGCTATGTGTTGTGGTCCTAAATTATATTAGGCTGCCTATTCAGATTTATGGGGTTTGTACTTATCTAAAATTTCCAAAATAGTTTTATACGTGGGACTATTTTTTTTTTTTTTAAAGATTGGCACCTGGGCCAACAACTGTTGCCAATCTTTTTTTTTTTTTTCTGCTTTATGTCCCCCAACCCCCTCCCCGCCCCGTACACGGTTGTATATCTTAGTTGCAGGTCCTTCTAGTTGTGGGATGTGGCGCCGCCTCAATGTGGCCTGACGAGTGGTGCCATGTCCTTGCCCAGGATCCGAACCCTGGGCCACTGCAGCGGAGCGCAAGAACTTAACCACTTGGCCACGGAGCCAGCCCCAATACGTGGGACTATTTTTAAGCTCCCCTGAAACAGAAGAAAGCAGTCATTAAGTACATCAACTATAAGTATCACACTGTCTGTTATAATATGCGAGTGTCCTCATGTATGTTATTTTCAAGTGCATGAACTCTTATGTAGGGAATTTTACCATTTCATAAAGCAGACCTCTCCATGCTGTCATTATGAGGTAATGAAAGGATTGGTTCTACAAACAGCTCTGGATATTTGGAGAAACGGAAGCTAGATCATTTGTCTTTGATAAATGGAACATAAATTTCAATAAGAGTCGTTTTCTTTTCTCTCTTCTACACTTCACATCATGCCTGCTATCCTTCTAGAAACACATTCGGCAATTACTCTAAGGAGAGCTAAGATCCCAGCTGTCATTTGCCCCAAAGCTAAAGCTGACTTTGAGTAACCTGTGTATTAGAAATCATGTCATCTCACAACACAGCAGAAACCTTTGGGGTAGATCTACGTTGTTGAAATTTACAGCTTTACTTTCCTGCTTCAGAAGATCAGATCTGACAGGAACATAATCTTCTTCCATTCCACTTGGCCTTTGCTACTCATTCTTCTCCTACTCATTATTCTGCTTTCTGCCGAGACATCCCTTCAGCCAGAGAGAGAGCTTTGCCCAATTCCATGTCAGTGTTGGTTGTCCCCATCTGTGCTTCTCTCCATTCTTCTGCCGTAGCTTTGAGCCCGCTGTGTTGTAATGGCTTAATTTTGTCCTCCATCACACTTAAGGTCAAAGCAGACAGGCTGTCTGTCACATGTGTCCATGTACTCCCAGTGTCTCTCAGAGTGCTGGCCACATAGATGTGGCTCAGTAAGTTTGTATGCAGGGAAGGGAGGACAGAAGGGAGAGAGGCAACAAAGTAAAGGGAGAGTATTACCTTGTTTCACTTATTTTTGTTTGCTCCAAAGTAAAGGGATAGTAGGGTTATGAAGGAACATTGGCAATACAATAGATGATCGGAGAAACCGTGTCTATGTTCTTTGCATTTTTAGTGATGTAGGGATTGAATTTGAATCACAGCTATCTCTTAATCCGTTGTATCAGGCAGTGTGAATAAAGACAACACACCACTCTAGGTACATAAACTGGAAGACATTTAATACAGGGGATTAGGTGCTTCCATATCAGGCAGTGCATATACAGAGCATTTACACTATTGCATTATGTTGACTGGTACTGCTCCACGTGATTCTAGCTGCCTTCTTTTTCTGCATTTTTGGGTTCAGCAGAGCAACTGATGACTGAGTGGGTAAAGGAGTCAAGAGGGTAAGCATAGAGTTAATCAAACAGTGTTGGATTAGCTGAGTTGTGAAATGCAGTGCAGGCATGGGGCTTCTTTGCTACCGTCTCCTCATAACTCCCTTGACCTGAAACATTCAATTAAGGACCCAACCAAAGAAGTCTCCTCTTGTTGTTTTGCATTTCACAACTCAGCTAATTCCACATTGTTTGATTAACTCTCTATGCTATCCCCAAAAGAGTGATATAGAAGGCTATTCTAGACCTGTGCAAAATCTCCTGAAAGAGTAGGGTCATTAGCCAAACGTTCATTCTGGTCCACACTTCGTGAGTTTGCACTTGCTGCTAGTTTTGATTGGGTTCACAAGTAGCTTTAATTGTTATTTTGTTATAACAGAATTCCACTGGACAAGAGAACCTCAATATCACTCTTTTCAGGATAAAGAGGGAACAAAATTAAATATCCAAGTGAGATTGTGCAAGTTCCAAGTTTGGGTTAAAGGGCAAATAGGTTCTATATAAATAGGGTTTCCCATCCATAACTAATACGTATGCTCCAGCCCAGTGCTTCCTTTTCAGCTTCTGGAAAGTTATGAATATTACGACTCACTTGTTAATTTTGAGCAGACCTACCACAGAATGCGAAGTTGAATGGGTTTGTTCAGGGATGCACTAATGTCTTGGAGGCACTTTAATGTTGACAAAGCTGGGGCGATTTGATCTGGCAAGGGAGACAGGAAACACGAAAGTCGAGCTTCGGCTCCCCAGTCCTTTCAAGAGCACACCATGCCTTCCTTGAGCTTGACTTGTCAGACGACCCAACCACACAGATAGATATTAAGCTGTCAATGTTACAAGCTGCTGCTATCTGCAAGGATTAGTGTTGACACTTGATGATGTGTCTAACTGGAAGGACTTGCTTCCGTTTTAGAATCTGCTACAATCATTCCACTCTCAGACAAATAGATTTAATTTCTCGGAAATAATAAGCCGACAGCGTACATCTACCTATGCCATTCTTATATATTGCTGATATAAACAATCTTATTAACCCACAAGCACGTATCATAAATAAGACAGGCTCAACAGTAGCGCTGTGAGATTTAACATAGGGGCAAATAGCAAAATCCAATTCCTCCTGTGATTTTATAAGGCCAATAGCCCAGGGGAAAAGGACACCAGGCCACCCAGCTTGGGAATACGATTGACACGGTTCTCCAACTCTACCAGTTACAAGATTTCTTCGGAATTGTGTGTTGTTAAGCAAATGTGTAGAAAAAATATATATGGAGAGGAGGATCAGCGCTAGACTTGCATAAGCTTTTAAACGCAGCGTGACATCAGGGGAATCCTAATCTCCATTCATCTGGTAGCCTGTCAAGAGGGAGTTCTTTCACCTGGGGGCTCAGCCATGTCAAAAGCCTGCTGTGCAGATTAGATGCTGGCTTTCACTCGGGGGATGGGGCCTGGCTGTTTAAGCCTGTAGAACACTGACTGGTGATTCCCGTGGAGCTATGCAAAATCTGATCTAATGAAAGCTTGAGATTCTGGGTGCACAAGATGGTTCTCCTTAATTCAGCCTCTAAGATCTGACTAATGGCTATGACAGGTTTCTGGAGCTATTTTGGTTACTTGGGGGTCAATATTGGAGAAAGATGAGTGGTTGATTTGATAGTCTGCCAAAGGACACAGATGCCTATAATCAAACTATAATGAAGAATGGTGTGTGTGTATGTTGCATTTTCTGGGTTTGAAAGGACACCTAGGAATGATATTTTCTAGCCATTGTTGATTTTTTGAGCACCCTGATTAACCATACGTTTTTATTTTCCCAGGGGAAAGGCTGTCTTGTGTCTGTCATCAATTGGGCTATCTCCTTCTCCAATTCATTTCCCATTGCAGGGCGGTTCTTCGTGTCTTGAGGAAAATGTTCATATTAGCATGTAAGCTTCCACATTTGAGGGGAGGGCACCACCCCTTCTTTCCTCCCCTGCCTTGGCCCAACACCAACGGCAGTTTTCCCTCGTTGGTCTTGTAATAAACATGGATTCTACTGATTTTAGAATTTATGTATGAATTTAGGCAGGAAGTGCAAATACTACTGAAAGCTAATAATTATTCAGGACATGTCATTGAGTGGCTTGCAACTGCAAAAGAAGTAGGTTTTACTCATTTCCTATTTTCATGATGAGGAACATTTTGCTTTGATGTTGTAAGAAGGGTTTATTTAGTACAAAAGAGGGAGGGACATTTTCAGAGGCAAATTGGACCACAGGGCTGGGTGAACTCGTTTCCTGTGTTCATAATTAGAAAGCAAGACAGAGAGGATGATTGGGTCATTACACAAGGCCATGGAGTTAACCTGGGACCTCCAGGCTGACTGAGGCTACCCTTGCCTCTGTGCCGTGGGTTCACCAGGCTTGGTTAAATCACCTGTTTGTAGAAGTGTACAAAGCCCAGAAGATTCTTGTTGAACAATTTTTTGGGAAGATGTACCATCCAGTCAGTATGAGGTTTCAGATCTGAAGCATTGGTCTCTAAATCTTCATTTCTTCCTATAAGCCTACTTATAGCCAGTTTATTATTTTTTTAATCATCTTTTGCCCATAGATGTATGTCCATGAGAGCTTGTCAATGATGTTTCCTGAAGAAAATCTGTGATTTTGAGATTTTCAGTAATTTTAAGATTACATATTTATTTTTAATTTTTCGCTTGATTTAAAACGCTTTGGAAAAGTGAGGAGAATAGTATAAAGAGCTTCCATATACCTTTCATCTAAATCAGGGTACAGCAAACTTTCTGTCAAAAGCTAGTAAGTACTCTTTGGCTTTCATGGACATAAAACTCTGTCGCAACTATTCAGCTCAGCTATTGGAGCACAAAAGCAGCCCCAGACAATACAGAAATGAATGGCTGTGGCTGTGTTCCAATACATTTTATTTACAAAAACAGATGGTGTGTCAGATCTGGTCCCTGGTTTCTAGTGCTGACTCCAATCTAGATTGACCAATTGTTAACTTTTTTGGTGTGTGCCATATTTGCTTTATCACATTCTCTGTCTCTGTATATATGTGTATATATACATATATAATAGTTAACTTTTTTCCAACTATTTAAAAATAAGTTGCAGACATCATGATTCTTTACCCCTAAATGTTTCAACATGCAGCTCTTACATAACTACTGTGGAATTATCAAATTCAGGGAATTTAACATAGACGTAATACTATTATCTCGTATGTTGTCTACATCTGAATTTCATTAATTGTGCCAATCATGTTCTTTATAGCATTGTTTAGTCTGATTCAGGATCTGGCCATCATCATCCTTTGCATTTGATTGTCACATGTCTTTAGTCTCTTTTAGTCTGGAAGCATTCCTCAGCCTTCCTGTGCCTTTCACAACATTGATATATTTTAAGACAAAGGTTTGTTGCTTTGTAGAAGGCACTTTGTTCTGGATTTGTTTGATATTTTCCTGGGGTTCAATTCAGGTTCTGCCTTTTGGGCAGGAGCCCCACCTTGGTGATGCTGTGTTTTCCCCGGTGCATCCCACCAGGGGCACATGGCTTGGGTTTGTCCCATTCCCAGAGATGTGACATTTATCACTTAGTTAAGGTGTTCTCTGCCAGGTTTCTCCCCTGTAAAGTTGTCACTTTCTCTTCATAATTAATATTGTTTTAATTTGAGAAATAACCACTGACTATTATTTGAAATATGTATCAGTATTATGCTAAAATGCCGTAGCAGAGATCAGGTGGAAAATCTGGATGCCAAGAAAGCACGCTTGGTCTTCAGTGAGACAGAATTCCGTGACGCACCTGTTTGAAGAGACTCAATGCTGTGCATCATGGTCTAGTTTAAGTGAGAAAGAATGACAATGAGAGTATGGTTTTCTGATAATAACTACCTTGATTAATTTCTGTTTTCCATTTTAATTGTTTTTTTGGTTTTTTCTAAACACTTTCACTGAAACTACAAGAGCTCTTGATGTCAGAGTTCCTTTTATGATGAAAAATAGTTGTGATAAAACGAGGCCCAGATTCCTAGATAAGCATCATGGCGAGAGAGCAATTACCTTCGAACGTTTCAGAGAAAGTTGATTTGTGATATGAGATGTCGAAGGCATAGCATTACTGTGCTGGGTTGGCACGCTAATCTCCTGTGGTTCAGGCTCTGATGATTGTTCAACTGTACTTCTGCCGGCTTCCTGCCAAAAGATTTCATTATTTTGGCAAGACAAAGTGCACTTTTCGACGCGCAGGGTTGTAACAATTTCTATACCAATTTAGAGCTGGAGAGAGTCCACGAATACTTCCAAAGGCAGTAGGTTGCACATATTTTAGGAAATATATTGAGGAAAAAAACCCCATATCCATCTAAAAAACAGGTCTACAGTATCCCAGAGAAACTTGCTGCCATTAATTCAGAAAACAGAAATAGTCTTTGGAAACTTCTGTTGATAGCATTATTATATGCTGTGAATATACACCTCTATGAAATGAAAAGTTGGATTTTTTTTTTTTGTGGCACCTAAAGCTTATTCTTTGCATCCAGGCAACAATCCAGACAAAAATTAATTATAAATCATTATTTGATTTTTTAATTATTCAACAGAAAATATTTTTGTGAAAGCATACTGTATGTCCAACAAAATGCACAGTGCCCTAGTCCCAGATTTTTTCTTCTGCTTCCACCTTCTGGCCACATACACAAATATAATGCCACCCCACCCAAACAAAGCTGTTGGAATTTTGGCAAAAAATTCGGCACTTTTAAGACAATTATTGGAATGTGCTTGAGAGACTGGAATTAAAACAAATTTTATTTCCTTCTTCAATTAAAAGAAAAAAGGTAGATATCAGGGGAATATGAAAGAACTAAAATAAATTCTCCTTATTGATCCTCTAGACATGGAAGGGAACAAGATTCACTAAGCAGCTACTATGTGTAGGTATTTCAAAATATTGTCATTAAAAATTTATTTCAAAAAAGCCCCCTCGGGCAAATATTACTCTGCTCTTTTATATATCAGAAACCTATGGTTCAGAGGTTAAAATAAAACTTGAATGGAGCAAGTGGGAGATGAGGAGCTCTCCTCTAGGTCAAGCCAGCTCCAAGGATCATGCTCTTTCCCTTGCCCGCAGACCTGACTGGAATCGTCAGTTTCTGTGCCCCTCACCTGTGTTGCCTATCCACACGAGACATCTCAAGCTCAGCCACCAGAATTGCACCTAGAAGGACACACACATCTAATCATCGGTGCTTTCTCACCATATTGGAAAACTGTGATTGGACAGCAAGTGCCACTCATGACCATTGTCACGTCTCTCCACAACCAAATTCTTACATCTTGAAGCTGAACAGTGAAATTGAATGGCTTGTTTCCAATCACGGATGGAGCCATGGACCTAACTCCTGCTACCCAGCCATCGCTTCTGTGAAGCTGTTTCAGTTCCCAAATCTGGAAGGTGCAGAGTTGGGTTAGATGCCATCAAAGATTCCTTGCCTCTCTACAATTCTGTGTTTCCATGTTGCAACCTTTCTTTCTGCCCTCCAACATGTTCCAGTCTCCTCATTTTCTATCTCCTCATGTTCCAGTCTCCTCGTGCACAAACAGAAAAAGAGGGAACAAAACACATCAAACAAAAACATCTTGCTGAACTATGAGATCTCCTCAGTGTTGCCATTCTAGCTCTCATAGATCCCAACTCCCCAAATTCCTTTTTTTGGGGGGGGATTTGAGGCTGAGTTTTTTTTTCTTTCAATTTTTTAATTGAGATCATAATGGTTTATAAAATTGTGTAATTTCAGGTGTACATTATTATTTATCAGTTTCTGCATAGATTGCATCATGCTTACCACCAGTAGTCTAATTTTTATCTGTCACCATACATATGTGCCCCTTTACCCCTTTTGCCCACTCCCCAGCCCCTTTTCCCTCTGGTAACCCCTAATCTGTTCTCCTTATCTATGTGTTTGTTTATTTTCCACATGAGTGAAATCATACAGTGTTTGTCTTTCTCTGTCTGACTTATTTTATTTAACATCATACCCTCAAGGTCCATCCATGTTGTTGCAAAAGGGACAATTTTGTCTTTTTTATGGCTGAGTAGTATTCCATTGTGTATATATATATATATACCACATCTTTATCCATTCATCAATAGAAGGGTACTTACATTGCTTCTATGTCTTGGCTATTGTGAATAAGGCTGCAATTAACATAGGGGTGTATAAGTCTCTTTGGATTGTTGATTTCAAGTTCTTTGGATAAATGCCCAGTAGTGGGATAGCTGGGTCATATGGTATTTCTATTTTTAATTCTTTGAGAAATCTCCATCCTGTTTTCCGTAGTGGCTGCACCAGTTTGCATTCCTACCAGCAGTGTATAAGGGTTCCCTTTTCTCCACATCCTCTCCAATATTTGTTGTCTTTTGTCTTGGTAGTTATAGCCATTCTGACAGGTGTAAGGTGATGTCTCATTGTAGTTTTGATTTGTATTTCTCTAATGATTAATGATGTTGGACATCTTTTTATGTGCCTGTTGGCCATCTGTATATCTTCTTCGGAAAAATGTCTGTTCATATCCTCTGCCTATTTTTTGATCAGGTGGTTTGTTTTTTTGTTGTCGAGTTGTATGAGTTCTTTATATATTTTGGCAATTAACCCCTTATCAGATATACGATTTGCAAATATTTTCTCCCAGTTGGTGGGCTGTCTTTTTGTTTTGATCCTGATTTCCTTTGCCTTGCTGAAGCTCTTTAGTCTGATGTAGTCCCATTTGTTTATTATTTTTTTTGTTTCCCTTGCCTGAGTTGACATGGTATTCAAAAAGATGCTGCTAAGACCCATGTCAGAGAATGTACTGCCTATATTTTCTTCTATGAGTTTTATGGTTTCAGGTCTTATATTCAAGTCTTTAATCCACTTTGAGTTAATTTTTGTGCACGGTGAAAGATAATGGTCTACTTTCATTCTTTTGCCTGTGCCTGTTCAGTTTTCCCAGCACCATTTATTGAAGAGACTTTCCTTTCTCCATTGTATGTTCTTGGCTCCTTTGTTGAAGATTAACTGTCCATAGATTTGTGGTTTAATTTCTGGACTTTCAGTTCTGGTCCATTGATTTTTGTGTCAGTACCAGGCTGTTTCGATTACTATAGCTTTGTAGTATATTTTGAAGTCATGGATTGTAATGCCTCCAGCTTTGTTCCTTTTTCTCAGGATTGCTTTGCCTATTCGAGGTCTTTTGTTTGTTCCATATGAATTTTTGGATTCTTTGTTCTATTTCCATGAAGAATGTCATTGGGATTCTGATTGGATTTGCGTTGAATCTGTAGATTGCTTTAGGTCATATGGACATTTTAACTATGTTTGTTCTTCCAGTCCATGAGCATGGAATGTCTTTCCATTTCTTTATCTTCTTCAATAATGTCTTATCTTTTTCAGTGTACAGGTCTTTCACCTCTTTGGTTAAATTTATTCCTAGATATTTTATTCTTTTTGTTGTGATTAGAAATGGGATTGTATTCTTCTCTTTTTGCTAGTTCATTATTAGTGTATAGAAATGCAACTGAGTTTTGTAAGTTGACTTTTTACCCTGAAACTTTGCTGTTGTTGTTGATTATTTCTAACAGTTTTCTGATGGATTCTATAGGGTTTTCTATATATAGAATCATATCATCTGCAAACAACAAGAGTTTCATTTCTTCCTTTCCGATTTGGATCCCTTTTATTTCTCTTGCTTAATTACTCTGGCCAAAACCTCCAGCACTATGTTGAATAGGCCAACTCCCCAAATTCTTGACACTCCAATCCTTATATTTCTTATACTTCTTTTTGACGTGTATCATTGACTTTTGCTGATAAATGAACATGCTTTTTTTAACCTTTCTAGGCTGTAAGGAACTCGAAGGCAGATTTTTTTGTGTAGTTCATAGATTAATGGACCCATCACTTAGCATGGCCCTCTGGTGGTAATAGAATTCAGCAAATGTTTATGAAAGGAATGAATGAATGACGTAGAGAGAAAGAAAGGAGAGACTTGCATATGATCAACCTTTCTCTGGAACTCATATCCATAATCCCAATAGCTTATTGAGCCTCCCTTCCTGTGTATCCACTGGGCACCTCACACTCATCATGTTGAACACTCAGTTCCTAATGTTTCCCCATGTTTGTTTCTCCTGCCCCCTCCATCTTATTGACACCATCACTTCCTTTCAGATCGAGGTTAGAAATGTTGGTGACTTTTCCCATTCTCCTTCCTCCCTCATTCCCACCTTTCAAAGAAAACCAGTAAGTATGTCCACAAGCTTGCACCTCAACATTGTCCTTCATGGGTTTATTTTGCTTTTCCTTTCACCCGGTGTCCTCTGCCATCCAAATGGTATATTGATACGAGAAATGGTGGAGAGAAGATCTGGAAGGCATTGTAAAAACTTTTGCTCTGGTTTCATTTGCTGCAATATCTCACCTCTCTAATCCATCCCCTGGTCCAACACAAAGTCATCTTAAACACAAATTGGGGCAAGCAACTCTCTGTTCTAGGAGTGTCGGTGGATCCTCGTTGAATTCCAAGGACCATCTTCCTTGTCTTGTATTTTACTGGGTCTTCTCCCCTTTTAACTATCACACACCAAGCCTGCCCCCCCATCCCGCCAATATATACAATATTGTCCAGGCCTCAAATCTACTTACAATTGCTCAAGTCCTACTTATCCTTCTAAGCTAATTCATGAATCCTCAATTCTATGAGATCTTCTCCGATTATCCCATATGGAAATACTATCACTTCTTTAGTTTCTTATGGGACATTATTCTTCTACCACTTTTTTTATGCTTCATTGCTTTAGACTTGTTTATTTACATGCTTTTCTTTCATGGAGATTATATGCTAAGTCAGGGCAGAATGAATCTTTGCCACATTTCCCCCCATCTTGGTGACTAGACAGTACTTTGCACATAGGAAATACTAGTCCATTTTGATTTAGCAGATGTTAATTTGAACAGGTTGCAATGTATGGAATGCTGGTTGCTTTGTTTTAGCATAGTTTCTATTTATGTAACATAATGTAATTTTAGATTCTGTTTCCTTGATTATTTGGCATGTGTGAAAAATTTGAATTTTGTATGAACATTTTTTGCTTCAGAATTTATTGTAATTGCTATTTAGGTAATATATTTTCCCTTGCTGTACTTTTATCAAAGTGTTTGGTTAAATGTAAGGTATGGAATTTTGTGCTGAACAGTCCAGATGGTAGTTCACCAAAGCAATGTCAATAATTTCCCTCTTTGTCACTACTTTGGCTCATAAGAGCTGGATCCCTTTGTCTGTGATGTGAAATACTCAGTCTTATTGGTTGTGATTACATAAATGCCTTGGAATTTGTAGCACCTCTGGCATTCTGGAACTAAATCCACTTTGGGATCATAATAATTTAGTAATCCCAGAGGTTTGCAAAGTGCTTTTCAGTTTCTAAATCCCTTTCACATACATTATCTCGTTAAGCCCTTGTAGCATGTGGCAGAAATAGGGCAGTGCTTAATTTGGAAGCATCGTTTCTTTGAGTGTGCCAAAGCATGGGTCCAAATTCCGGCCCCTGACGTCTCAAACTATAGTCACTTGCCTGGTTTCCTCAACTTCTCTGAACTGCCGTTTCCTCTCTCCAAAATGGACAGATAATAGGACCTAATTTGACCTACCTCCAGAGATTTGTTGTGATGAGGCTCCCCTGAACAAATAATTTTAGAAGTGCTCCATAATCTGTAGAGGTTCTGGCACTCTTTCACGTTCAGTCCTATTTTAACAAGTGAATACGGACAGTTGTGTTCTCATATTTGAGTTTGCAAACTGAGGCTAAATAGTCTATGTGCTTTTCTCACAGTTGAAGATTCGACACGTGGCAGAGTTCGGGCTCAAGCCAAGGCTTTCCAGCCCTCCAGTCTGCGTGAGCTGCGCTACCATGGAGCACAGGGCTCGTTCCCTAGAGTCTGCTCTCTCCTGTGCGTGCTCAGCCCATGTGCCTTGTGAAGGATCATAAAAGGGTTAGCAGACACCTTCCCTCCTAAAGAGGAGTTTGTAGTCAATTGGAGACAGTGTAACTTCAGTACAACTCATAGACTCTCCAAGTGAATCGAAAACAAAATGTGAGAAGTCTTGAGGGAAACTAAATGCTGTGTGGTTGCAGAGAAGGGAAATCAATGTGTGCTGTGTGGTTGCAGAGAGGGGAAATCAATGTGTGCCGTGTGGACGGCAATGGTCAAAAATAGATGGTTTGAAGCAGCTGTTGATGGGAGCGGAGAAGGACAGAATAGTTCCTCCTTAGGGAAGAACAATAATAACAGAGTGGAAGTGGAAGGGATCTTGTGTTTAGGGAACAGAAAAGAGACCAGCTTCAGTGAAGGTAGATCATATGAGGTTGAAGAAGTTGGTTAGGCAGGATTTGCTGGTTGACCAGATGTTTTGAATGTAAAACCATATTCTTTGGGATTAGTTTGAAAATTATTGACTAATTTTACGAGGGAACTCCCATTATCAAAACCATGTTTTAGAAGGATGAATGAGGCCAAAATATATAGAATTGCTACATGATTAGAGGTCACAGTTCTGAGTAGCCTTTACTCTGTGATCCTGGCGAAGTTGTTTCTCAGGATCAACTCTGTTATTACGACTAACCCACTGATTTTGTTGTGTCTTGTTCAAATATTCTCAGCCTTGGCACTGTTGACATTTAGAGCCAGGTAATTTTTTTTATCATATGAGGGGCTGTCCTGCACATTGTAGGATGTTTAAGCAGCATCCCTGGCCTCCACCTACTAGAAGCCAGTACCTCTCCCTTCAGTGGTCACAAACAAAACTGTCTCCAGACATTGCCACATGTCCCCAGAAGTACAGAATCACCCCTATTTCAGAACCACTTACTTAGAGCAATTAAAGTAATTTTTCTAGTATCTTGGGCTGTAAATAAATTACAATTGAAAAAAAAGAGCTGTACAGCATTGTGCAGTATACTTAAAAGTTGGAAGGGTTTACATAAAATCTGTATCACTGGCTTCTCTGTAAAGTTTGGAGTGCCAGGCGGGTCTGGACAAGAAGCAGAAGGCAGTGAAGAGTAGTTGTTTTCTGGATGCTGGGTGAGCTCTCCAGGTTCCCATTCTTCCTGTCACTCCCACTTGGTCCTGACTTACCCCCCTTCACTCCTTATTCGTTATTTGCTTGGTCCCTGGAAGTATTTGAGTGTGCCAACTCTAAGTGCTGCAAAAACATGAATTTATCAATAAATGTATTCAACAGGTGTTTATTGAGCTGCTACTATATGCTGAGAAGATTGTAGGAAATGTCACAAAGTCTCAGTGCTCATGAATCTTACGTTCTACTAGAATATTCTGTGAACATGTTTTACATTACTGTATATTTTAAAATGTAAATGAATATAGAATTACCATCTAAGCAAATGATATTGTGAGTGTACTTTTCTAGAATAAGTAAAACATAATTGATTTAAATGATGATCTATATGATTAACTTTCTCAACCTATTTTTTTTTTTTCTCTGAAATGTGATGTTTTTCTTCATTGAGCTTGAAGTAATAGCCTAGGAAGAAGTTATTTCAAACAGTTTATCACCCTAAAACTTGAAAGCCTAAAACACTTGCGAAAATATTAACTTTGAGTACCGTATTTTTGTAGTTTGAGGCAATATATGCTCATGGCACTTACAGTTGCGATATAGTAAGTTCCAAAGCAGTTGTCTGCTTGTCGTATTATCTCTCTCATAGTCCCTTCCCTCATGGAAGAGAGATGTGGGGCTATCCTCTTTTGGCAAACCTTTATTTACCTTTATTATTATTATTATTATTACTTGGAGAAACAAGAAGTGTTTTCTTCTTGTTTTCAGTGTGAGAGAAATGGCTGTCATTTTTTTTTCCTCTTTGGCTTTTGTTGAAATCGTTTTACCTGGCCAAGAGCACTATAAAGAAATAGAGCTTTGGCAAATTCATCCTGCAAAGATTTACTCAGACGTCTACATCTAGGCTATTCTTGTCAAGTAGTTTTCACAGAGGATTACTGAAAGAAAATGTTGCCTGTCATTAATCACATTTTGAAATGTACCTTTTAACACTGCTGATTAGTGGTTATTGGAAATGAGGCAAGCATGCAATTAAAATGGAACTGTAAGTGAATTGCATCTACCAATGCTAGACTTTGACAGACTCTGGATTAGCAAGAAGACAAATGTGTTATGTCTTGCTTCCATTAGCATTTCAGAAATATGCCCATTTTTGTAAATGACGTTTGTTTTGTGATAAAGTATTTGACTGCCCTACAAGCTATTAGGAATATGGTTATCTGACATTATGGAGATCTCAAAGGATTGAGAATTTTTGGTGCACTCATGTCTGAATTTGTGAAAATGCAACTGTGTACACATGTAGAGAGGCATGTGTTCATAATTTACATTTTCAGCAAGGACAGGAAGCAAGAATTGCGTTATTATTTTGAGGCATTGTTAGCCAGATTGCATTGAGCAATTTTTATATGGAATAAATGCTTGTTGGAATAAATGTTTCCTGAATGAAACGACAAAGGCTTAACTTGTAAGCAGCTGAGCTGGTGTCCATGAAAAATCCCCAGATCTTGTGGAGCGGTCCTGCTACATTGTAGGACGCTTCTCCAAATGAACAAAATCTCAGGGTATTTTGAAGAGTACCATTTGTTCATTTCAAATGGTCTTGAGAAGGAATTAGGTCTAAGCATACTTATTAAATGACCACTAGCCTTTTTTGGCTAGGAGCCAATATCCCAAAACAAATATGGAGAGCTCTCAGGATAAGTCATGGGTCGGGACGTACCTTTAGGAAACAAAACTAACTCTTTAAAGAACTCATAAAATATGTAAGGTTGACAAGATTTTAAACAATTTCATTGCTATTAGAAAAATGGTATTCTTTTAGAATCGTTATATTGATGAAAAATTGTACATTTGTTTTGGAACATGCTTGGGAGAAGTGAACACTCATAAACCTGGGTTAAGCTCATAGAAGTCCTGGAAAAATCTCATTGAAGAGCTCAAGTTTTTTAAATTAAAATACCTAAAAATGAATTGTTCATATGCAACATTAAAGAATATAAAATCTAAAATATTCTCATAAGAAATAGATTGGTCCTGGGGCTGACTCCATGGCATAGTGGTTGAGGTACGGGCATTCCGCTTTGGCGGCATGGGTTTGTGGGTTCGGATCCTGGGTGCAGACCTACACCACTCGTCTGCCATGCTGTGGTGGCAACCCAGATGCAAAGTAGAAGATGATTGATACAGATGTTAACTCAGGGCTAATCTTCTTCATGCAAAAACCAAAAAAAAATGAGGAAGATTGGCAACAGATGGTAGCTCAGGGCTAATCTTCCAAAAAGGAAAGAAAGAAAGAGAGAGAGAAATTGGTTCTTAAGGAATCAAGAAGGAGACATTACAGACTCTGTTTTCATCAAGTTCTGTAGCACTTCTTTTTTTACCCCCAGCTTTACTGAGATACAATTAACAAATAACATTGTATAATTTAAGGTGTACAATGTCATGATTTGATGCACATATATATTGCAATGTTTACCACAATAAAGCAGTTCTTTTTAAAGTTTGGTAAACATCAGCATTTCCAGGAGAACTTGTTAAAGAGATTCCTGGGCCCGATCCCAGAGGCTCTGACTCTGTAGGTCTAGGGGCAGCCCATGAGTTTGCATTTCTAATAAACTCCAACGTGACGTTCATAGTGCCAGTCATTGATCACGCTTCAAATAGCATTAGTGTGATGAATTGACAGTTGATACGTGGGCAGTAGTTTGTTTTCATATAAATATTTTTGACTGAAAAAAATGGCAATGGATATTTGAAAATTGTTTCACAAGCATAGGGTCTTCCCGTTTATCTTTAAAGTATATCTTTATTTTTATTTATTTTTTTTAGGAAGAATAGCCCTAAGCTAATATCTGCCACCAATCCTCCTCTTTTTGCTGAGGAAGATTGGCCCTGAGCTAACATCCGTGCCCATCTTCCTCTATTTTATATGTGTGATGCCTGCTACAGCATGGCTTGATAAGTGGTGCTCATGTCCACGCCTGGGATCCAAACCTGCGAACCCTGGGCCACTGAAGTGGAGTGTGTGAACTTAACCACTATGCCATCGGGCCAGCCCCAAAGTATATCTTTATATTAAAACAGGGAGGAGGTTGTTAGAAAGTAGACTAAAAAAATAGTATCGGTATATATCCTGAATTGTACATTATACATGTCTGAAATTTAACTGAGAATTTTGATCCTAATTGAAAAGTTTATCAATAGTGAAACAAAAATCATGTAGATAAAATAGTCATGAGCTTCTGGGAGCCAGGGGTATGCCGATAGTTAGATGGCTGACAACTCTACATGACTGTTAATTTTCACTAATTAAAATTTGCATTAAAATATAATTTTGAGAATCAAATCTCCATTCATATGAACATAACATTTTAATTTCAACCATGAGGGCTGGCTGTAATCTCTTACTTATTACTACATATTATATATAGTATATTTATATAGTAGTATAGTACTATATTTTATGTATAATAATTATATATTATATGTAGAACTATATATTATACACACAGATACTTTTTTATTCAACACTATTATTATTTATTATGACGTTTGTTATTGAACAATGGAGCCGAGCTATTACCTTTGGCTTATTAAAATACATATGGTAACAAATTGTATATATATATTCAAACTTTATTCTGAAACTCTCATGTCAGAATCTAATGTTCAGGTTTATTCAATATATTTCAATAGAGTAATTAAACTGAGTGAACATTAATGTTGTCGGATTCAGTGAGCTAAAGACGTGAGTTAACAGCAATATATATGTGTATGTATACATACTTACATGTATTTAATACAGAGCAATTTCACTCAGTCACTTACAGGAGAGTATACAAAAAATAACCGTATTTTGCCAATTTAAAACCAAGTTAATATTAAAATTTATAAGAAAAAAATTCATCTGTAACAAGCTTTAAGAAATATCTCTTCAATTAAAAAGTTTCTTAGCCAAATTGTTCAGCCTGACAATGAACATCACCACTTTTCCTAACTTCACCTCCACACTGTGCACCTTTTCTTTTTCAATAGTGTTGAAATAGACATTTTTTTGATTGTTCTGTAATGATGCTCCTGCTCTTATGCATAGTTAAAACCACCCCCTGGGAAGTTGGATTTCCCAAACTAACTCGGAAAAGTAGGTGTTGAAAAGGAAGGAGCACAGGTGAACTCTTTGCCTTGTGGCCTTGTTTCCTCTCCGTGTTTGTTTATTTATTCCTGTTGTTTATCTCTCCAGTGCCTGGAGCCCTGCAAGGAATCCTGGGACCTGCGGAAGCAGCAGTGCCAGAGCTTCTGTGAGGTAAGAGGGCTCCCGGGCCCAGCCAGAGGTGCTCGGGGCACGGCCCTCATCTGGCAGTGCCCCAGTGGACTCCCTGCCAGAAAGGCACTGCATTCTTCTGCAGCTCGGGGAGTTCAGTTTACTTGAGGGGTGCGTGCCTGCGTGTGTGCGTGTGTGTGTGTGTGTGTGTGTGTGTGTTTGTGTGTGTCTGTGAATTCACATAAAAAAGAAAAAAATTTTGAGTCTTCTTAAAACCCAATCACCTACTGCTTCCATTATTGGTTAATCAGACAGGAAAAAAAAGTGTTACCTATGCTTGCAAGACTAGAAGCTTTTTTATTTTTTTTGGCGGAGGAAGATTCACCCTGAGCTAACATCTGTTTTTAAAGGTATAAACTCTTGCCATCCTCCCATCTTACATCCTGGCTATTCTACGGGTAATCCTCTGCATGATGTTGAGATTTTCACACTGTGTGGGAGAAGCCACCCATTTTATTAGTAGTGGGATTTCTCAAAACATTTTCATCTCACTGTTCACCCTGTGGGCTCCCTATATCCTGGACAGAAGGCTTATCTACTTTCTTTTTTTGTTGAGTAAGATGGGCCCTGAGCTAACATCTGTGCCAATCTTTCTCTTTTTGTATGTGAGCCACCATCACAGCATGGCCACTGATAGACAAGTGGTGTAGGTTCACCCCCAGGAACCAAACCCAGGGCTGCCGAAGTGGGCTGCACTAAACTTAGCCACTAGGCCACTGGGACTGGCCCAGGCTTGTCTACTTTTAACTGTATGAGAGACATCTTACTTGCTCTATGCTCTGAGTTAAATTATAAAGAGTATTATTGTCCCGGGAGACCAGCGTCTAAAATCATCAATTATGATGAAGAGGGGCCCAGAAGGACTGCTTTGCTGGACTCCCTCCCCGAGGGCAAACCAGAGATCCGGGGTCTGGGCCAGCCGGGGATCCGCTAAGATGCAGCCAGGAGGATGTGAGCTAGGCTGACTACACAGTGGCCTGTGAAAGTAAGGAGAATCGGAAAGTCGGTGCGCTCTCGTGGAGAGCAGCGGTGGAAAGTCCACTCCGGCAGTCCGAGGAACTCCGCTGAGGCTCTTGGGAGCGAACCATGGCTTTGAAGTGACGTGATGTGTTAGGGCTTCTCTGAGTGGAACTGAGGGCTGCTCGGGAACTCTTCCGAACCATTCCAGATGGACATAGTAGTCTGGTCTTCCCCGCCTGCAGCGAGTTTCACCTTGGAAGGCACACAGATTCCACTCTGGGAACATGGCTGTAGAATCTTGAGGAAAAAGATGTGCCATGCCGTGCCATTTTCCTTACAAACACAGTACCCCTTAATATCCCTGACTCTGAGTTGTTATTTTATGTCCAATCCCTGAGAAGGAAGATATACTTGAAGGTCATCTGAAACCTTTCTCCCTGGAAATTCCAAATGTGATAGCTCCCTGTGTAATTGCTGTTCTCTCTGAAACAACTCTGAGGCCTTCTGAACCAAATCCAGTTTATTAAAATGGGACTCATGTGTACAAATTGTCAACTGCTCTGGCAGTAAAGGTTAATTGTAACTTGAAAGGTGGGAGAAATAGAGGCCAGTTAATGTGAGGAACTTTATGGAGAGCCCTCAGCCCAATAGTCAAACCACTCAAACTTTCATATGCGATTTTAGTTCCTTTGATTGTTCTTATGGTTCTTATAAGGGTTTCTTTGTTTCTGGTTTATTTTGCAGTAAATATCTGACTATTATGCCGAAATAGACTGAATCCTGAAAAAACTGATCCCCGTTTCAGCATTTTCAAGGCTAGTCATTCACCGAGACAGACCTAATACAATCCTGTCCGTCCTCTTGCTCGTCACATTATTGGTTAAGAGTGCACACAAAGTCCATATTGTCATGCACCTAAGCTTTCCGTTTGAAAAAGTTCAGACCCAGAAGGACTCTAGATTTTATTCTTCTACAGCAGAAGCAACTAGACTATTAGACAGATTTGGCCCGATGTGTTTATTTGCAAGATAGCTGAGCTTTATTTGTCTTCTAAGGCATGAGTTTGCAAACCACGGCCCACAGAGCAAAACTGGCCCGCCTCTTGTTTTTGTAAATAAAGCTTTATTGGAACACGGCCGCACCAGTTTGCTCACGTATTGTCTATGGCTACTTTTGTGTTACGACAGCAGAGATGACTAGTTGCGACAGATCACATGGTCCGTAAAGCTAAACCTATTTACTGTCTGGCTTGTTACAGAAAAAGTTTCCCCACTCCTGCTCCTAAGACAAAGAACGATAGTCACAATTGTATCACAAAACCCACTTAACCAACCTCCTAGAATGTTGTTACTTCTTAATCTGTCTTACCAGCACCCATTTCTAAACATAAAGCATTGTTCTTGGTAATTTTAATTATAAAATAAACTTTCCTACATGGAAGAGACTTTTGGAGGCATGTTAATAATAACATACCTAGAATTGGTTCATGGCTTCCTCATGTATTGATCTCTAACTTCTCAGTTGATTATCTATACAATTCTACTTTTGTTACTTTCAGACTGGTACCAGAGTTAATAATGTTATTTTCTAAGGGAAGAGGTTAAGTGTTTGTATTAGAACAGGAATCTTTCAGGATTCCTTCTATGGACCATCTGGGATAATTTTTCCTATATCATTTTTTGGAACATGTTGGGTCGTGATAGGTGTATAGACAGCTCCTGCTTTATTGCTTTTGTTTATTAACTAACCATTATCTCCATCCTCCTATTTAAAAAAAAATCTTCAAAACCACAACAAACCATTTTTCCTACTGATCATAAAATGCACATCTCCTCACATTTAGATGTTCCTTACTTACAATTGATGGAATCTAAAATTATAAATGAAAATATTCTTTTTCTTTCTTGATGGTATATAAAATAATCATGTCTGTTAGAACTGATGTTGCCTTACTTTTGATGAAACGTGATATATCATAGTTTATGAGTGACCTTGCTCGATCACGCACCTCCCGTCTTTAATTCTGATGTTCCTGATTTCATGACATCCCAGCCCTGAGAGGTACTCACTGGGATGTCAACATTGGCAGTATGAAGTGTGTACTAGGGGTCCTGGAAAGCTGAGGCCCCATCTGCTTCAGGGGTCAGTCAATGGGAGAGGTACCTGTTGTTTATATTAAAGCTGTTATTGGATCAACCTGGGTTCTGTAGAGCTAGTCCTTGTCAGTGTGAAAATAGGAATAAAAAGATGGTTTCCCCTGTACCACAGATATGATTGTTGAATTTTTTCTTTGTGTTTTTTCCTTTTCAAGTTGGTTTCCAAGCTTATTACGTTTGATTTTCATAAAAATTCTTGGAAGTTAGGTCTGAATTTCACTAGATGAACTTTTGAGACAATGGAACTTACGCTCAAGGAGAAAGGGTTTTATTTGCCCAAGATTATGTGGGTAATCGGTAGAGGAATAAGATCTAAAATCCAGGTGGTGTGACCTCTAGTTACATTTCTTTCCCACTCTACTCCGTCCCAGGCACCTCCTCCTGACTCTACTCCATGTCACAGCATACGGAGTAGAGGATCAAGGCTTACTTCCTCCATCAGGAAATAACGAATGAGCCTGTCTCTAATGTAAAGTCGTTGGCCCAACAATCCATACCTGAAGAGGCTTAGCCTCAAACAAGAGGAAGTTTGGATTATGCAAAATCATGGTTAATTAATGGTCCTTCAAGGAGTTGAAGGAAGAACAAGGCTCCTTCTTACTTCAGGGTGCTCGTTGGCCACAGAATGTTCCAACGTGACTGAAAAGAGACCTCAGAAACTAAAGGTGTTAAGATCGATCTCGTTCCTATGTGGGGACTTATTGCACTCAAAATTGTGATCCTCCGCTGCTCCATAACCCAGTTTTATGTCTTAAAATCGAGGGTGTGCCGTAAACGCATCCCTTCAGGATGTGAGCAGAGACTTCCCCTGCCTGGGAACGGCTGGAAATGAGTTAAAGGCACTGGAAGAAGATGATGAGAGCTAAACAGGAAAATGATAGCATTTGCCCCAGAAGTGTGTGCGTTGTGGGGGGGGGGGGGCTCAGCACATAGAGTTTGGTACAGTTTAGTAATCTTTGCTTTAGTGGAGCAGAACAATAGCTTACCTGATTAGAATATCCTTGTGAAGGGACAAGTGGAGTTGATGCTCTTCTTTTTGATCATATACGTTTCTTTTCTTTCTTGGAGGTTGGGGATATACCAGAGCCTAAATAAAATAAAGCTGGCTTTGGGTGCCACGTCATGGGAGTCACAGATACAATTGCCTGTATTCTTTTGAAAAGTCAATTAGTGAACCATCCTGAGTCCACTAAATTAGCATCCAACATAACAGATGGATTCAATTTTTATTAAAAAGATTCCCTATTTTGGAATAGTTTCCTAAGAAAGCTATAGTGTGGCTCATGGGTACTCGCTTTAGGGAGTATTAACATTGAGGTACTGAGTATTGAGTAATGAGATAGTATGAGCAATGGGTAAGAAACACAGGCTCTTTCATTTACTTGCACAGTCTTAGCACTCGAGCAAATGAGAGATGGTGGTGGCTAGTCCAGGAGGGTCGTGGTGGAGGTGGTCAGAAATGGTCAGCACATAGTTTGAAGGTAGAGCCAACAGAGTGCATGACAGATTGGATATGAGGAATGGGAGGAAAAGAAGAATCAGTGACGATGCCAGGGTTTTTGTCATGAACAACTAGGGGACTAAGGAAGTTGGGATGACTTTGAGATGATACTGAGATGTAGAATATGTGACAGGCACAGATTTTTGAAGGGATAGGTCAGAAATTTGGCGTTGAGCATGCTTATGTTTGAGATGTAAATGAGACATCCACGTGAGATGTGTCATAGGCACATTCATGAGTCTGGAGTTGAGAAGAGACATCTAGGCTGGAAATAGAAATGCCATCAGTGATAGATGGTATTTAAAGTCATGAAGCTGGATGAGGTGACAGAGAACAGCTGCACAGGTTATGCCCTGAATCACACCAGTATCAGCAGGATATGGAGAAGAGGAAGACCCAGCAAGTGAGACTAAGGGAGGCCAGTAAGATGGCAGCGTCCAGGGAGGGGGGAGTTCTCAAGGCCACATGGTGAAAGCTTTTCAAGAAGGAAGAGGTGATCAGTTACACCTGCAAGAATGTTGAGGTCTGAAAATTGACCATTGGATTCTGCAATGTGGAGGTCATTGTCAACCTTGATCAGAGCACTGTTGTTGGGTGGCTGAAGAGAAAGCCTGTCTGGCATGTGTTCAAGAGGAATGGCAGGGAGAAACAGAGAGGGGGGTATAAAGAACATTTCAGTGAGCATTGCTGTAAAGAGAAGGAGCAAAGCGAGGTTCTGGGTAGAGGGGGAGGTAGGTAATCAGATATTTAAGTATTTTCAGGTTGAAGAAATAACCACGTAGTGTAAGCAGATGGGAATTATCCAGAAGAGAGGGGTTGATGGTAGGGAGAGGGGAGAATTGCAGAAGCACGTGACCTTAAGCGGCTTGGTGTCCATTGCACACATTGAGGAAGGTTTGAAGTGGGAACAAGGACCCTCCCCCTGTGTCACGAGATGAGAGAATATAGGAGAATACATGGGTCCAGATCCAGGTGCACGGGTGGGTGCGAGGGTGGGTGCGAGGGTGGGTTTGTGGACGTTTTCTTCTCAATGCTTCCCTTTTCCGGTGAAATAGGGAGATTGGCTGAGAGCGCGAGCGGCAGAAGGCAGTGGAGGCTGCGAGGACCTGCGCACAGTACACTTTCCAAAAGTGTTAGTTTCTATTACTACCAATAATGAACTTTTATTTTTACAGAAGATAAACATTTGCCTTTAACATTTTCATAAGACACGCAAGTGTTATTTACATTTCTGGGGTGTGATCCCCGGGCGGTTGGGGAGAGTGCAGATTTTGTCCCACTTTTCAACATGGCAGTAGTGGGAGTAACAGAATTGAAACGTTTCAAGGAATGCCTGTGAACTTTTATACTTGCTGGGAGATTTCCTCTACCAGCCATCTTATAAAGGAAGTTTTCCTCATTGTATCGAATTTTATAGTCCTGGAAAATGAGAATATCAAGAATGTTGAATTACTTCTTAGGGTTGTTCAGTAATTTATTGACTAGGGGGAACATGTTCTCCATAGAGTGTAGGCTGTTTTTTTTCCAAATAGTAAAGCTCAATTTTCACTGAATTTTTATATGATGCTGGGGAGTGTAGAATTATATGAGACTCAATTGGAGGAGAATTGATGAGTTTTGAAAATTTATAAGAGGCTGAGACTGGAGACTATTCTGAGTGATTTAAGGACCTATCTTGTCTGAAAAGAGGTAGCCACGTAAGGAGTTAGGGGACTAGCATGGAAATTGCAACAGCATCCAATTTCAGTGAAAAATAAAAGATGCCTGTAAAGCGCTTAACCAGCTCTGAATATAAGAAACATTAGATAAATATTAGCTATTTTCATTATGAAGGAGGAGGGCAAGGTCACCACTTGGGAATTCCGTGATAGGTCGGGTCCCACTGAATTTTGTAGTCAGGAGGTGACTAGAAACCTGCATCTGTGGGTTCTGTGGAGCAATGGTAGTCACTGCCTACGACTCTGGCTCGTGGAATAAAAAGTAGAGGAGGGGATGTAAACCGAATGCACACAGCCCTTTCTATCATCTGTTCTTTCTATAAGATTGTCTTTGTGGGACAGAGGAGATAGTAGAGGAGATGGAGGGGGCTTCCATTTTGAGGAAGTGGTTTTTGTGTCTTTCTCCTTTGGGAAGACTTGAGTACATTTATATGCCAAGGGGAATCTTGTCAGGAGTGTGAAGTTGGAGGGATGTCGCATAAAAAGCACACACTCCTGGAGTAAGAAACTAGGGATGAGGCAAGTTTCAGCTCAGAGATGGAGCGACCCACGCTTCTGCAGATGCCAAACTCTGGCTCCCGGGATGATCCGGACCATGCTTTTCAGACTTGATTGTGCTCACAGATCACCTGGGAGTCTTGCTAAACGGCAGATTCTGTTTCAGTAGCTGTATGCCGTGGGCACAAGTCTGCATTTCCAACGGGCGATGCTGATGCTGCTGGACCAAGGACAAGCCCTTGAGCAGCAGTGTGTGGGTAGCCCTCTTTGATGCTGGGGTTTCCTATCGAGCACTCACTTTGAACTTCCTAAATTCTATGAAGTCTTTTGTGATTTCTTCTATGATATTCTATAAAGAGAAAAGATGCAGTTGCTGATAATGATTGAAAATAAACTGATGAAAATGGTTTTTAAAAGTGAAAAAAATGGGGCTGGCCCAGTGGCGCAGCAGTTAAGTTTGCACGTTCTGCTTCTCGGCAGCCTGGGGTTTGCCAGTTCGGATCCTGGGTGCGGACATGGCATTGCTTGGCAAGCCATGCTGTGGTAGGCGTCCCATGTATAAAGTAGAGGAAGATGGGCATGGATGTTGGCTCAGGGCCAGTCTTCCACAGCAAAAATAGGATTGGCAGTAGTTAGCTCAGGGCTAATCTTCCTCAAGAAAAAAAAAAGTGAAAAAAACCCCACATTCTTTTATCTTTCACAACTGAAAATTATAATTTTTAGTTTGTCTCTATCTTCCAGTGAAAGGTATTTCACTGTGTATAGAATTCCAGGTTGACAATTTTTGAAAAATTAGTACTTTTAAGATCCCTCTTTATTTTCTTCTGTCTTGTATATTTCCTGAAAAATCTCTGACATTCTTACTTTTGTTCTCTACTGTGTAGAAACTTTTTATTTCTCTGTCTGCTTTTAAGATTTTCTTTCAATATCTAGTTTTAAGCAATAAAATGATGGTATGCCTTGACTGGATGTTCTTTATGTTATTTCTGCTTGGAGGTCATTGAGATTTTTCTAATTATGGGCTTATAATTTTAACCAAATCTTTAACATATTGGGCAATATATTTTTTCCATCCCATCCTCTGTCTCCTATCCTTCTGAGACTCTAACTATACATGATAGGCCACTTTAGAATGTCTTCTGGGTCAGCGAGTCTCTGATCCTGTTTTTCTCCATTTCCCCCTTTTTGCTTCATTTGATAGTTTTATCGCTGTGTCTTCAAGTTCCCTTCAAGGTGTTCTGCAGTGTCTAACCTTCTGAAAATCCCATCTGGCTTATCTTTCTTTTTCTTTTCTCCCTATTTTTTGGTTGTGGTAACATTGATTTATAACATTATATAGATTTCAGGTGTATATCACTATAATGGAACTTCTGTATACATTACATCATGTTCACCTCTAACAGTCTAATTTGCATCCGTCACTGTACAAATGACCCCCGTTACCCCTTTCACCCTCCTCCCTCCCCCCTCCCCTCTGGTAATCACCAATCTCTTCTCTGTATCTATGTGGTGGTGTTGTTTTTTATCTCCCACATGTGAGTGAAATAATACAGTGTTTGTCTTTCTCCATCTGACTTATTTTACTTACCATAACACCCTCTAGGGCCATTCACGTTGTTGCAAATGGCAAGATTTCATCTTTTTTTATTGCTGAGTAACACTTCATTGTATATATGTACACCACATCTTCTTTATCCGTTCACAGGCATTTAGGTTGCTTCCTAGCCTTGGCTATTGTAAATAATGCTGCAATGAACATAGGGATGCATACATCTTTTTGAATTACCATTTTCGTGTTCTCTGGATAAATATCCAGAAGTGGAATAGGTGAACCATATGGTAGTTCTATTCTTAATTTTTTGAGGAACCTCCATCCTGTTTACCATGGTGACTGAGCCAGTTTGCACTCCCACCAGCAGTGTATGAGGGTTCCCTTTTCTCCATATCCTCTCCAACACTTACTTCTTGTCTTTTTAACAGAAATCTGGCATATTTTTTATTTCTTCGTTTTTACTTCTGGAACTTCCATGCAAGTCTTTTCCATATCTTCCATTTCTTTCCTCCCTGTTCATGTTTTCTACATTCCTGGGCACACGGAGCATGTTTATTTATTTATTGTTTATTATCTAATGTCCTTTTCTGCTAACTCTATCACCTCTATCATTTCTGGTTCTGTTTCTGTAGATTCCTTTTTTTCCCATTATGTGTCATATTTTCCTGCTTCTTTGCATGCCCAGTGACTTTTGATTGGACGTCAAATTTTCATGTTCTGAATTTTGCTGTGTTTCTCTAAAAAGCGTTAGACTTTGTTCTGGCACCTAGTTAGTTACTCGAGGTGGCTTTGCTTTTTGATACATTCTTAGGCTGGGTTCAGAGCAGCCTTTCTGTAGGGCTAATTTCTCCTCGGGACTAAGGTGACGTCCTTCCGAGGACTCTATCTGATGCCCCATGTGTTCCGCATCCTCCCCGCTCCTCCTGTTTGGATGTGAGTTCTTAGCCTTCTGAGAACCCTGGGAACTGTTTACTCTGTGCTCCCTGGTTGTTCAGTCCCTGGGCTTATGCACTTTCACCCCATGCACGTTCAAATCAGTGTCCAGCCAAAAGTTCGAGCGCTTCCTCTGCAACTCTCTAGGGCTCTCTCTTTGCATAGTTCCATCCTTCCTTTTATTCTGCCCACAGGGTCTATTCACTTCAGCCTTCTTCAACTTGGAGCTCTTCCTCCTCAACTCAGAAAGTTCCAGGGCTTTCCTTGAGTCACCACTCCCTGCACTGTGGACTTGAAACTACCTACAGCCATTCTTTTTGACAACCTTGGGCTCACCTCATCTGTGACGTCTCTCAGGGTGTACAGTCCTGTGCTACCTGTTGGCCAATGTCTGGAGAATAAAGTTGTTGCATATATTTGTCAGTTTTACAGTTTCCAGCAGGAGGTCAGTTCCCACATTCCTCAACAGGCAGAAGTAGGAGGCTTTTGCCAAATAAACCAAATTAGTTGAAGCTCTCTGTGTTCTGATCACTCTGGTTTTGCACAATCTGTCCCTTATGGCTGGAAAGCACCTATGTTCAAATGCTACCCTTAACTCCTTTCTTCTCTTAATTTAAGACAGCTGTCATATCCTTTAAGTGCCTTCTTTGACCTTCTTCTCTTGAGTTAGTGTCGCTTCTGTGTTTTTTAGCCTGATGTTCATTCACTCACTGTACAGTTCTGGTTGTTTACATCTTGTCTCTCTCCTGAAGGGCAATCAGAATGGGGACAGAGGCTATGACTTTGGCTCTCTGTGTCCTCACCCTATGACACACCGCTGGACACTGTTCAAATGCTCTTTGGCTATGTGCTACCAGTGGTTCTCGTAGGGCCTGTCCACGCGTCTGTTATAGCGCTTATGATGTGGTGGTGCAGTTGTTTCAGTGTCCATCTCCTACAACGGATTAGGCTTCTCTAGACACTGATAGTCTTACTTCTTTTTAACATTGGCGTACTCCTGGCTAGTACATCCATATAGTGCTCGAATCCAGAGTTTCCCAACTCTGGCACTATTGAGATTTTTTAGTTAAATAATTCTTTCTGGTGGGGGGGCTACCCTGTGCACTGTAGGGTGTTGGGCAGCATCCCTACTCTCTGCCCACTCCGTGCCAGCAGCAGTCACCTCCCAGCTGTGACCACCAAAAATGCTTCCAGACTTTGCCTAATACTCCGTGGGGGCAAAATCTCCCCCATGGAGAAGCACTCTCCTAACCTATGGTATCTGTAATTTCCCTGGCACATTCGTGATGACGAAATGATGTTCTATTTACCCTAAGTTTTATGTCACTTTATGATGATCCAATCAGTCTAAAAGTGGTATAATTTCCACATAGTAGTGTATAAACAAAGGAATAAGAGATTTCAAGAAAGATTACTTCTTGTGTCTACCTTTATTTCAATAGAAATTAAACTGCATAGTGATTTTGCCTGTTTGTTAGTAAACATAAACTGTAAGGGTAGTTGGTAATAATTTTCATACCTTCTTCTGGTCGTCATTAGATTCCTAGTACCTAGGGGCCGGCCTGGTGGCACAGCGGTTAAGTGCGCATGTTCCGCTTTGGTGGCCTGGGGTTCACCAGTTTGGATCCCGGGTGCAGGCATGGCACCACTTGGCAAGCCATGCTGTGGTAGGCGTCCCACATAGAAAGTAGAGGAAGATGGGCACGGATACTAGCTCAGAGCCAGCCTTCCTCAGCAAATAGAGGAAGATTGGCAGCAGTTAGCTCAGTGCTAATCTTCCTCAAAAAAAAAAAAAAAAGATTCCTAGTACCTAGAACACCAGGTTGGTTTATGAATCAGTATGTAAATGCTTCCATGGGCTAATTAGTTCATAGCCATGCCCAGTAACTCCTATTAACAAAATGCAGGAAGGATGGGAGAGAAGGAAATATGGTTTAACTAGAATACCCTAGCTGTCCCTGATTCTCTAGCAATCTTTGAATTTCTGGAATTGTTTATGGGCTCAGTGACCTTTCAAAGATCTTCCAGCAGGATTCTGGAGTGTTGCTCCCAGTGGAGAATCTAAGCACTGATACTCCCATACAAGGTGATGCATTTGTCTTCAAAATCAATAGAAAAGCAGGGCAAGGAAGAGGAAGCCGACATAAACGTCAGTCAAGACGACTATAATTTAACAAAGGGGCATGTACCCATAGGACAGGGACTTGCGTAAAATGCGTGTTTCTAATTTTTCTCCTGATTTTGTATTATTCATGGTCAAAGTCATTAACTTGCCTGGGAACCAAATTAATTGTAATCACATCTAATAAATTAGTATGTATAATTGAGTTTCCAAGCAAATTATAATTGTACTTCAAAGCATAAATTAGAAACATTTGTATTGGAATGATTTTCCTATTTTGTGTGTACTTAGAATTTAGATGTCTTCTTTGAAAGATACAACTGATAGGGATTTTTTTAACAGTATAATATTTTGATTATTTTTAGAAAGTATGCATGCCTGTTAAAAATTAATATAACAAACTGCAAAGGAGAGTAAAACCAAATGGTTCCTCCAAGTTCTACCATCCAGAGTAGCCGTGCTTGCCTGTGCAGGAGTTGCCATAGCTACCCTAAGCCTGCTCTCCTTAGACATTCCTACTGAAAAGATTGGCCCTTGGCTGGCATCTGGAAACTTAGATTTGGGGACGGTTCCCACCATTCCCTAATTGATAAGAGGGGCTCACTGTTCCTAAACTATTAGTACAAACAATGTGGTTTATGATAAACAGCCATTTCCTTCTGGGACTCTGGATTTTTGGCACATGCTAAGTGGGAGGTGCTTATGTGACCAGCCCCCAATAAAAACTCTGGCATTGAGTCTCCACTAAACTTCTCTGGTGGACAGCATTTCACATGCATTGTCACAACTCATGGCTGGGGGAATTAGTGCATCCTGGGAGAAGACTCTTAGAAGCTTGCTCCCTGGTTTCCTCTGGACCTTGCCCCATATGCCTTTTCCCTTTTGCTGATTTTGTTTTGCATCCTTTTGCCGTAGTAAAAGGTAGCCATGAGTATGACCACGTGCTAAGTCTTGTGAGTCCTCCTAGTGGATTACCGAACCTGGGGATATTCTTGAGGACCCACAATGCATTAGGCAAACATCTCATCAGCTATCTCTCTATGCATGCTAGCTTTTAATAATGCTTAAAGTTTAATTTTATTTGAATGTAACAGAAGAAAAAGGAACCTCCAAATTTTACAGAAAAAAGATTATGAAAAATATTACAGGATTAAAATTACTATTTTTTAAGTCCAATATTTGCTTTATCATTTACTGATGTCTTAAAATTAAGTTCAATTGAGGCCGGCTCAGTGGTATGTTGGTTGGGTTCATGTGCTCTGCTTCAGTGGCCCGGGGATCACAGGTTCAGATCCTGGGCATGGACCTACACACCACTCATCAAGCCATGCTGTGGCAGTGTCCCACATACAAAACAGAGGAAGATTGGCACGGATGTTAGCTCAGCAACAACCTTCCTCAGACAAAAAGAGGAAGATTGGCACAGATGTTAGCTCAGGGTCAATTTTCCTCACCCACCCCCCCAAAAATAAAAATATAAAATAAAATAAAATAGAGTTCAAGGTAAGTCACATTCATATGTGTCTCACATCACTCCTTCTACTTACCAATTTTTCTAACATATTATTTTTCAAATTTTAGATTTATTATATAAAATTCTCTTCCTTAACCATCATTCCGACTTTATTTTTAATTTTATATTTATGTGGTTGATAAAATGATTACTAATTCCTTTATGTCAACTTCTTTACTCTTGGCTTTCTAAATTTGATTCATATGTTAGTTTGCTTTTAAAAAGGAGTCCTAGATACCATTTTCTTTCAGATTGTTCATGAGAAACTTTGCCTATTGTTATACCTGAAGTCCAAATTGAATTGGACAAATATTTTTTTCTCACACGATATGTAAGCATTGCTTCATTTTCTTTGGCTACCAAATATTGTACTAGCCCATCAATTCTTTTCTGTTTTTCTATAGAATGGCTGAATTTTGCCATTGTTTGGTTTTACGAGAAAGGCTCATGGGTGCTGTATTCTCTGAGTCTTTTTGTCTTTGAGAATATTTCTGTCACACATATATTTGAGTAACAACTTGGCTGATTATATATACACATATATAATATATAGTTTGTTTCCTTACTATTGTATAGCCATTGCTCTATTGGCTTCACACATTAAATTTTGTAGAGAAAATTGGGGGCAACCAAATCATAATCAACAACCTGGATGTCTGAAAAATTATATTTTTATCCTTGAAGTTCAACAGCACAAGCTTTATATCAGTGTTGCTTGTTCTTATCAATATTCCTTGAACTTGACTCTCTTCTGATTTTCTGATGTATGATTTACATATATACCTGTGTAGATATATGCCTTTGTTTCCCTCTGCTCTATTCCTTGATCTTTCAGGAGTGTTGGAAGTTCCCCAAGTGATCCTAATAGGGAAGCAAGTTGAGAGCCACTGGCTTAGCTCTCTTCTTATTTTACCCTGAGATATGGTACAGGTCTTAGAAAAACGTTGGCTATAATAGTGGCCTGTGCTCTTACTTGTTTTTTGATTTTGGATAAATTATAATCTCCCTGGGCTTCTGTTTCCTCACTTGTAAAGTGGAAATAATAATGGTTGTGGGGACTGGAGAGGAATAGGTGAGATGAGCTAGTAAGGCACCTGATAGAGGATGAGGGACATGGTAGATCTCCGGCATCCATTATGGGTTAACTACCACTGCCGTGGTGATGATGACAGTAAAGGTGGTGGTGATGACGATGGTTATGATGGTGACAGAAAGCTCATTTCAGGGGATTCTGTATTCAAGGTTGCACTTTTGTTTATTGGCTGGAGCAGGAAGAGAACCACCCCACAGCAGGCCGTATCTGTATCTCAACCTGTATTTGAGATTTGGCATATGGTACAATTTTGTTGAATTGAACCTAATACCAAATGAAGGTTTCTCTCCATATCTGAGGCCTCATGTTTGTGTGATTTCTAACATATTAAGATAATTTACTGAATTGGATGTTTTTATGTTCATCATTCCATGATTGCTGCACAGATTATTTTATGGTGTAATACCTCACATTTTACACCAAATAAAATGAAGATAATAGGGGCTGGCCCCATGGCCAAGTGGTTAAGTTTGTGCACTCTGCTTCAGCAGCCCAGGGTTTCACCAGTTCGAATCCTGGGCATGGACATGGCACCACTCATAAAGCCATGCTGAGGTGGCGTCCCACATGCCACAGCTAGAAGGACCTACAACTAAAAAAAAAGTACACAACTATGTACCGGGGGGCTTTGGGGAGGAAAAGGAAAAATAAAATCTTTTAAAAAAAAATGAAGATAATAGTATCCTTTTTGAAAGCATCCAAGAACTGTTATCCACTACTGTTAGTATTTCATTTTATTTTTATCATTTGCCATGGGAAAGTTTTGCTTAGCACTTTGTCCGGGTAAGGCACTAAAAAACACGTTTTAGTTTCTTAGTTAAGAGACGACATGTAGGCGAGATTATAAGAGTTAACTATATAAGAAGAACAAAAATTAATGAGTTTAGTAATTATGATTTTTCCAAATTTAAATTGGAGCCAATGACCTGGCATAAGATTGCCATTTGTGTGATTTGTGAAATTGTTCATATGAATAGTTTTATAAAGGAATGGTAGTTACATTAACTTTACAATTAATAATTTGCCTGAATAGACTGGATATAATTGTATAAACAAGAAGTACAGCATTTAGCACATAGATCTGTGTTGCCACATGGGCTTTCATTTACCATGAAGTCGATGGGTATTATACTCATAATGATTTGGAAAACTCACACCTTTCCTGAAATTTTCACATTCCTCTTGACAAGTCTAGGAGGAATTAACTGGTGATATCACAGGAAATATTACATGCTTACTGGTCAGAACTTTCTTTTCTGGCCTCCAAATGACCTTTTGTTCACAGGATTTCCAACTGGCTATTAGGGGACCAATTTACACATTTTCTTTATGTCTAGAGTATTAATATTCACACGTCATTTTCTCTGACCTGTGTGCATTTTTGTCCTTATTCCATTCAACTGGTAAATTCTCATTAAGCTACGATTAAAGACCTAGTGAGAAACCTTGTGTCCAGATACCATATGTTCTCTAATTTATATTCAGACCATTAATATTTTTCAACCTAATCCAAGATAATTATCCAAGATAATTAACAGAGAACATCAAAAATTGCCTTCAGTAAGTATAAACCATAGAACAGCTAAATAGAACTCCTCTGTAAGATTACTGAGCCAAATCCACGTATTTGTAAAATGATCTTCATTAAAAACTTAGACTGTTTCCTTCTTATAAATTCCAACAGGGCCCAGTTCATTCCATGCAGATTTCAGTAGTCTGTTGGAAACTTGTGGATGGTCACACTGTAGAAGAAGCAGAGCCAACCTCCAGTCTTTGGATCTTAGAACAATTTTTGTCAGAATAACCGAAGGATCTGGAAAGGTTAAACAGTAAACATGTAGCAGTGGGAAAAGAAAAAGACGCCAGTTACTCTATTTCTGTTGAGTACCTGTTGTGGGCCAACCCTGCACAATAGTGCTAAGTTCTTTGCTTGCACAATCTCACGTAATATTCATAACATTATTTGTATTATTCTGAGCTCGTATACCCGTCTAGAAAACTCCAGTGCAAAGATGAACGTTTTTTTGTTTCCATGGTCCTCAAAATAATCCCCCCAAAATCACATTTTAGAATCCATACCAAAAAGGAAGAATATTGAACCACTCTCACCTCCACTGGAAGATGTAGCTTGTGGGGCTAGTATGATCATTCGTTTATGCTCATTGGGAATGCATGTTTCAGATCTGTGTAGGCCACTGTTTTTGTTTATTTGTTTTTAATTCTGCCTCACAGCTCAGTAAGTAAGTTATTAAGATGAGGAGGTACCTCTGCTGTCCCTCCCAGTTCCGGGGTGTGGTGGTTGGCACATGGGTGATGAGAGTAACACATGAACAGAGAGTCCAGGCATTGTTACCCGATGCCTGACTCATACCCTATTTTCATATGTGAAGAAGTTGAAACTGCATTAATTTGATTATAGCATGGTGAAAACTCAGTCACTGTGATTTCCAAGTTAGCAAGCAGTAAACACTTGTCAAATTTAATAAAATTATTTCTATTTGGAAATCTCAGCTTGTGTGGCAAAGGCCAGTGATTTTACTAACTAAGTATTTTCTTTTAGTGCGCGTAATGTGTACATTTTGTTGAAGGAAGAAAGCTGGCAAACACTCCATAATTGTCACAGACCCCTTCACATACTTCTCTGATTGCTCACTTAGGTTTTGACCTAAATTTAGAACTTCAAAAGCCAATGAAGTAAAATACATATAGCAGCTAACAGAAAAATGAACTATGAAACTGAGGAAGAGAGAAAAGCCTCAAGAACTGATGATGCCTTCAATGTTTAGAAAGTTTTGGGTTTTCTTTAATTAACTAGCTACAAATTTGTGGTAATTCAATATTGAAACCAGGGCCTGCCTTCTAAGTTTTACCTGGAAAGTTCTTAAATTGAGACACTATTTCAATCCCGTCAATTCATGTTATTTTCAAATTTTGTATATGATTATTAACAGTCCATTTCATTTGACATCTACAATTCTAATTCACACCTTGGAATGATACTTTTTCTAGCTAGTGTTTCTAGTTTTTCTCCCTCTGTTCAGTAATCTAAGAGTATGAAATCTTTCCCTCGTATTTAATTGTCGTGGAGATTTGATGCCTTGACGTGCATTAAATTGACAATATCAGAAAAACTCTTGTGGCTATAAGAGAACAGCACTGCTTGACACTGTATGCGTCCTCAAGGAATCTACAGATTTCTAGCTCTTACACAGATCCTTTTTTAATTGTGGTAAGATATACACAATATCACATTTACCGCCTTAACTCTTACGCAGATTATTAACTCAATGTCGTTTGGGGAAAAGAACCAGGAGAAGCATGCGAGAACAATCTGTGCTGGTGTAGTAGTCATCCAGGGGTTACTGGGACATGTCCTTGCTGAAGTTCTCATGTTTTGGGTTATCAATGGCATTTCCAGTGATCATCAACGTGAGAAATAATAGGCTATAATTAACCCTCTTTTGGGGAAAGACTTAGAGACATTCCTATCTTTCTCTCCTCCCCACTCCCCAAACCAGGGACTTTGATAATGGTGAGGGTTTTTCTTTCCTTTTTTTTTTCCTTAACATACCTCTACCATTGTGTGAAATGCCCTCTCATTAACAGCCCTAACCAATCGCTAAGCCTGTCTCCTGCCAGGTTACCTACGTGTTACCTATCTGAGTAGAGGGTCATACTCCATCATCAGTGAGGAGTGGCAGGCAGCATGCTGGCAGATGTTACCCGGTGTCACCAGACAGTCAAGAGCCCTATTTGGTCATTACTGAGAAGCAACAGGCAGCACGTGCGCAGGTCGTGCCAGGTGTTGCCCAGGTGTTACAGGTAGTAGGTGTTAGTAGATGTTACCCAGCCGTCGCCACATGGTAGAGGACCATATTCAAGGCATCAGTGAGGAGCAGCAGGCAGTCCACTGGCAAGTGTTACCAGGTATTCTTCAGGTGTTCCCCAGGTGTCACCAGGCGCTACCAACAATGAATCGTGGTTTGGCGTCCGTATGGAGCAGCAGGCAGCATGCTGGCAGTCAGCCACATATGATGCTTGCATTCTCCCCCGGGTTTGTGTTCACCAATGCTACCACATTTATTTCTGACATCACTGGCTCTGATTTGACATCAAATAATAAACAGAAAGCGCCTTCCTTGTTCGTCTCCTGCTTCCAGTGTCAAGCAGCTCCGACAGGCGTTCATGGGAATCACTCTCAGACATGGGTCTTCATTGGTTAGGGCAGACTGAACTGTCATCACAAACAGAGCCCAAGCTGTTCAGGAGTTTGAAGCCATGCGGGTTCACTCTGTGCGCACGGAGCAGCTCAAGGCAGGCTGCGTGGCAGGGTGCTCTTCTCCATGTGTCATGCTGCGTCCTGCTGTCTTTCCTTTTGTGGTTCTACCATCGTCCAGGGCTGTGGCATCGCCCAAAGCCAGCCAGAAGGGGAGAAAGTTGATGTGGGAGTGCCATCCCCACTGCCTAAAAGCCTAGGCTCACCGTGGCACGGAACTTCCCATCAGTGACAATGTGGCCACTTCTACAAAGGGGTAAACAGAGGGCTGGGGATTTTACCTGGCTGGACAGGTGTGTTGCAGGGAAAATAGGGTTGGAGGGACAGGGTTAGGATTAGAGTAGCTATCTTGGCAAGCACCTTCATAAAAGCAAAAGGAAGGTTAGGGTGAAAGTTAGGATTATGGCGATTGTCCTGGCAGCCGTCTTCCCGATGCAAAAAGAGGTCCAGAGCAGGGACAGTGCTGGGTGAGGCTGCTGCCAGGGCCTCAGCAGCTCCCTCTTCACATTGCAGCTCATGTCCTAGGGATGACCAGGTGCTGTCCTAAACCATTTCGTCCAAGCCAAAAAGATACGTTTGATAAATGATTCTTTCCATGACTCGTGCTTTTTTGATAATGCGCCCCCCTAATAAGTCAAGAAATACTGTTCTCACTAACGTTTGATTGATTCTGGGCTCAAGCAAAATGTCATTAGCTAGATGCTTTTCAGAATTTGACACCACGTCACAGACAAATATGTGTGCCTTGGCTTTGAAAGACAATTCACGTTCTCTCACTGCACAACCCATTGACACTTCCACAGTGATAAGAGATCCCACGTGCACATTAATTCTAAAAACTGGATGCTAGTAAAATATGTTCAGTTAACTGAGGCTTAGACCACTTTTTGATGAAATATCAATACATGTGTTACTGCTGTGAGAATTGTAATGGTTCCATAGGGCGACAGCTAACCTCTTTTGATTAGTATTTACAGGATATGAAATAAAAATAAGAATGACTCATTAGAGAAAGAAAATATATGTATGTACACAGTAGTCTAAAAAGGCCCTTCAAATTGGACCTAACATGTTTTTTGAATATCTGTAATCGATTATTTGACAAGTGTTTCTGAACTCAGAATGCAACCTGTGAATGTGTGTGTGTATAACTGATATGTATCTGTTGCATGTAATAAAAGTTACAACTCATGGGTCATATCCCTTTAGGAAATTAGCATAAGATATTACTTCTTTAGGGGGAACAAAGAAAATACATTTATTTTGTAAAACATTCAAGGGAAATTTTGACAAAATGAGAGTTTTGACCTTTCTTTCCAATGTCGTGGAAATCAGACCTCATGTGTCATCTTTAAGGAAGAAGTTTTTCTGTTCTCCTCTAGCCTCTGTTCCCCAAGAAGAACTACGAATGTCTGACGAGCTGTGAGTTCCTCAAGTACATCCTGTCGGTGAAGCAGGGGGATTGCCCCGCTCCGGAGAAAGCCAGTGGATTCGCCGCCGCCTGTGTTGAAAGTTGCGAAGTTGACAACGAGTGCTCTGGGGTTAAGAAATGTTGTTCGAATGGATGTGGACACACCTGCCAGGTGCCCAAGACGCTGTACAAAGGTAAAGAGCAAGGCAAGGATGTGAAGGGAGCTTCACCCTCGCAGGGGTTTGTGTGTGCGCGGGGGAAGGGTGTCAATCAAAGACGTCACCATTGCAAAAAAAGACAAAACTTTAAGAAAATGTAATTTGCACCATATGCAAACATCTGGAAATATTAATGGGCCATAGATTTCAGCCACAATGAACTCATATTGGGGAAGAGCAAATCATTCATGTTAATTTTTTTAAAATTTAGCATGTAGGAAGAAGAGCATCAATTCAGGAACTTTTTTGCGTTTTTCTCCAGTAAGAATAAATCCATTAAACTCCACAGGGTACATTGGAATAAATAGATTTAAATCCTTGGAAACAGGCTGGGGATGGGACACACTTGAAAAATGCATAATACATGCCCCAGTACTGTGATTTTTCTGTTGGTGTAATCCAAGAACAGAAGTGTCCTTGTATGTACTTTAAATATTTTGATTAGTGTCTTGAGATCCTAGATGGAGGAATTGCCCTCTTCCAAAAGATGGGGATTCAGTTTATCAAACAGTTTAGCAGATGTGATAGTCTACATTCCTCTCTGTCACTCTCTCTCTTACGTTCACTCACACGCACAAAATATATATTATTTCTAAACATAGGTAAGCTTTTTTAAAAAAACTGTGTATAAAGCAGTATTGACCAGCAATGCTGGTTTTGACTTATGTGCTGGCTGTTTTCAGAAGTCCGTTCTTACCCTTATTACAATTCACGTCTCCCGAAGTCACATACCTGCTCCGTCTCCTCTCCTCTCACCTGGAAATACTCTCATCTGAAATCTGTGTAATCCATCCAGCTTTCCTTTTTTTTTTTTTTCCTGGATCCTTGGAAACCTGGCATAAATATTACTTCTCAAATTCAAAATAATTGCCACTTTCCCCTTTGTACTGAGTAACATTTCTTTAATGGATTTCAAGTTTTGTTGTTTTCATGCCTCTTATTATAAACTACATAAAATCACTTTTGCAAAATGTAACACCATTTAATTTTTTTAATGTCTATTATCGTGAAAACTTTTCTGTTATTATAGATCATTTGCTATTTAAATATTGGTATTTACCAGAAAAATAGGATGCTTTTAGAAGGATTGTTGAACACTCATTTGTAAAACCTGTAGTGTTTTAAAAGTAGGGCATTTTAAAGAGGGAATATAGATTAAAATATGCTTTTTATAAAAAAGCATTGAAAAGTCAGTATGAATTTCAGGTTTACCTGGTTCACTGAGAATAAGGGAAATATTCTACAAAGGGCTAACATAAATGATTAATTATTAAAAGATACTTGCAATTTAGACCTCTGCTTAACTAAATGTGATGGATCTTTTTTTTTTGAAGCGCTAAAGTCACTCTTCTACTACAAAGTAGCTCTTCACTTAGATTTTTGCAGAGAGAGGCAATTCATGGAGCACTAACCACAAATAGAATAAACAGACTCTGTTCGCCTGACAGTGACTTTTGTATAATGAGCATAAGGATAATATAGTGTCATTTTGAAAAACTATATATATACACGTCGATATTTTTCCCTTGCTCTCTTCGGTAGCCCCTGAAGGCAGGCTGGCTTCCATGTCCTGGGAGGGTTTGACAGCACCAAGGAGTGAGTGAGCATGTGTAACCAAGAGGGGGCTCCAGTAGAGCTTGTTGTGATCCTTTCAATGACAACCTGAGCTAATTATTAGACACTCGGGGTCCCTGATCGCATTCTTGACCAGGAGTCAAACTGCTTGCTCACTCTCAAAAGAGGATCATGGTGCCGATGGCCCCAGGCTCTCTGGGAAAGCATCCTTTCTGACTCAACTCTTGGCTTTTTGAGGATAAAAACCCATACCCAGCCACACAGCATGCAACAAATCAACCTCAGCACTCTTTGGAGTACCAGCAGGCAGCATCCTTCTTACCAAATTGTCCTCTTAGTGACCACAACAAACTGGTGTGAAATAAGCTCCTCCTCCTCTCTCTGCTTCCTCTGGGTTTGTGCAAGCTTTTCCTGAGGAAGAGGGAGGGAGCCCCAGCGTTGGTGGGCATGGACTAGTCCTGCTCTTGGGTCTAAGGTGGTTTGGTAGTTGGGAGCAGAAATGCATCTAAGCCCCGTTCCCACCTAGGCCAGCTCTCCTGTCGTGTTTATTGTGACTCCATCCAACTACATAGAAAGACCCTGAACTTCAAGCTCTCTTTGGCATCACTGTATTATTATAGGTCAATTAAAAGATATATCAATATCAAATATTTTTAATCTAATAAAATCACTGGTTTATCTGGTGTTTTAGGCTAATGAATAACATGGAAATTTTTTTCTTTGAACTTAATTGTCAACTAATTTGTAGAGTTAAAGTATCTAAATTAGATATAAAGTATGCCTTATGAAGAACCAGATTCTATTGGACAAATACCGAAAACCTGTAAGTTCCTCATGTCCTTCTCATTCATTGATTATTACTTATTAAAGTGTCCTCTCACAGGTAGTTGCTGTTTGGAAATCCTGAAGACCATTTTCTTAATGTTTTCCCCATTTAGAGTTTCAACGGGACTGCTGTCACCTGGATCTACAAATACTGATATATTTCAGTTCAACAAATATTTATTGATGACTGTTAGGAGTTATTCGGAGCCTCCAACATTTGTTATGATTTGTACTGGGCACTGGGGACAAAATCAATGTGACACCAACCTCCACCCATCGAGTAGTTCCTTATCAAGGTGGTAATGCACACAGTACTCATTTAAGAGGACCAGTCATTTTCTGAACTTTTGCAATAAATTGATACACACCAACCCTGTCCTATTTATCCTTTTATTGCTTATTGGGTTAATTAAACTTAAAAAGAATGTATGGAAACATACATACTTTCTGTTTGGTCTCCTATGTTTGTGGAAGGGAAGATTGAGGTCAAGGTGTGCTGACTTTATAGCTTCAAGAGCTTTATATGCTAGACACTTGAGTTTTTAAAAACAATGTGTGTGTTGAAAAGATGATCAACCCAATACTCCAATCTGTTTGAGCACTTAATTTAGGTTATGCTGTAAGAACTATCCGTAGCTGATGCCGCCAAGTTAGCTTTACAGACCAGGTTTATAGTTTGAAACAGTCAAAGGAAAACAACAGAGAGCTTTCCCCTCATCCTTCAAATGAAGAGGATTATTCGCAGCATCCTAGAAGACTTGAAAATGTTAACATGGCGAACTGACCCCCGAAGGTGCTAGTTCTGGGGAATGCAAACTTCAGCATCATTGTGGAAAGTTTAAGAGGCTGATCTTCCACAGGTAAAACAGAAATGATCGCACCCTGGGGCATTTATTTTCCCTTTGCATCCCACCCTTGCCTCTTTTAAGTCTGATTTACAGCTTCGTTAGACTCTCCTCCCTCCAGAAGTTATATGCTTTATTATTTTACTGCCGAAACTACTGCCTCTCCAGACTCCCAGCGGTGGCCCAATTGGTTTGGGCACAGAAAGAGAAAGGGTGAAATTGTTTTCCAAATGTAAAGATTCAGATTAATCTGTGGCTTTCGGTTACCATGCACAACCAAGAATTAATCATATATCAGTTTGTTTCTTTTCGAAAAGATCTGATGATGGAGTTGATTTAATATTTTCATGAATATTTTAATATTTGAAGTGTTTAAACTTCAGGCCTTTAGAGATGGACTAATACCACTTTTCACAAATTAACCTCAAACATTTTGAATACAGTGACCCAATGCCTTAATAGGATGGAAACACAAATTCCTTGATTGCTGATTATCTTTATGAGCGATAATAAATACTGATTAATTATCGAATCATTGGAACACTGTCTTGCTACATTTTCTTAATATTTAGACTCATGGCAAATATTTTTACGTGAATAATCAAATCTCATGGTGATTTGCAACTGCTGGTTATCTATCGTCATTGATTTTTCTATCAGTATCTTTTCAACATTTTTTAAAGCTTTGGGTTTCTGTTCCTTTGATTGCACGAAAATACTTGTTACACTTTAAAAGGGAAAAAAATGCACCTATATTGTGGGATGTTATACGATAGCATTTTTGAATTTTTTAACAGAATAGTTTAGATCTCAGATGACTAATTTGTTCAAAAATAATAAAAGAAAAAGAACAATTCGAGTCATTGACATAATAAAAAACACTGAGGAGAGATCCATTCTACACATCTGGTTATGCAGTTGGGATGCTGCTTGAGCTAACGAGGACTGTGTGGAAGGACTGACAGCGGGGGCTGGAGGTCCGGGGGCCGAGACCCATCTGCACACAATTACAGCCAAGTGCTGGAGTTACTGCCAATCAAGGGAGCCAGCTGACCCTAATGCAAAGCAGATGGACCATTTCTTAACATGCAAATTGCAAGATTATTGTACATGATAATTAAAGAGATTTTTAAATAAAGAAATTTGAACTGACATCGCCCTGATGCTCATTATGCTCCATTAAGGCTCTTGGTAGTTGAATGATATTCAAGCTTAAAACCTTGTAGCAAGGGGATTCGGATGCTTGGGTTCGCTTCTGATGAGTTCAGCTTACTTCAGCGGCTAGAGTATTCACTGTAGCTGCATTTATGCTAGAGGATCGTACATGGAAGAGCCAGGAAGAAAGATGGATTTGGAAGTCTCAGAGAATGCTCTATGAGTTTCAAGAACCAACCGCTCATCTCTTTACCGTGCACAAAGAAGTCAAGTGAATCGAGCAGTGTTCTCAGAGGCTACTCTTTCCGTATGTGCTGACCTCCTCAGTGGAAGCATTTGTCTCCTGCCCACTGGCCCAGCTGGAATGAGAGAATGATACAAACCAGTTGTTACGTCGAGATTGGTTTGTCATCACTCTGAACAAATTCTGGTGGCTTTTTTCTTGACTTAAAAAGAATAGAGAGCTACTTCTAGATTAAAACCTATTATCAATTAACTTTGAGATTTCCATTATATCAGGAATGTCGTTTTTTTAAGTGAGAAAGTTCTACTTTCAATGCAATGAAACTATTGCATCTTGTAAACTTAATATTGATTTATTCATTATTTAGTATTTACCTTTTAGCAAAGTAAGAGTAAACAAATGTTGGAGTAATATGACCTTGGAGGAAAAAAGAAACGTTCCTGCCTTCGAACCATACATGATTCCGAAGGCAGCGCGGAGTCTCTGTGATCAGCCTTCTCTCTTCCCTGAGCGACTCTCCAGCAGAGAGCGGTTTGGCGCTGCCGCAAAGATTTGTGTCAATGTTCCAGTACCCTCTTATTTCCCCAGTGAATATAAGAAGGCGGGGTAGACTGTTCCTTCAGCAAACGTTTACTGAACGTTTGCTATTGCAGAGTGTTCTCTACGGGCACGTCGTGAGGTGTGGGAGTGAAGGAGACACGTTTCTTGACCTCTGGGGGCCATGCCTTAGTGGGGAAGACAGACATCATTAAATGAGCTTGCTGCAGTAAGAGGCAGTTAAATGCACGTCTTGACACTTACAGGCTAAACGTTGGAGTGGGGCAGAAGAATGGAGCCTTTATTTCCAATTGGGAGGTTTAGGGAAAGTGGCTCAGAGGGGTGGCATTTGGACTGAGCCTGGAAGTATTCAAGGATCTATAGTCAGAAAATAGAAGGAAAGACGTTTCAGAGTGAAAAACAAACCAAAAAAACCCATAAGCATTCCATGGTAGTAGAAAGTACCTGGTGGTGTGCTTCTAGAAAAGCTGGGTTGAAAGGTAGGCTGTGTGACGAATAGGTAAAATGTTCATAGAGGAGATAAATTGCAAGGTAACTGCTAGTAGCTGATAAAGATGGATGCCTTGAATGAGATGCAGAGGGGTTTCCCTTCATTCTATGAAAAACGGGATGTAACTTAGGAGTGTGAGAAGGTGAAGGAGAGAATCTCTGCTCTATACTAGGAGAATAAGCACAAAATACTGAGAAGAGGGAATGAGAGAAGAGAGACTGATGTGCAGGGAGAGGCTTTGGAAGGCTATTGTGAAGGTCCAGACGGAACTGAAGGGCCTAGGTTGGGCGGTCGCCATGGAGACAGAATGATTTGGGAATTCCTAAAATCATGCAGTGCAGTAAAACAGCAAGATGTTGGTAGGTGTGAGAACAAGTCCAAAGATCCCTTAGATATCCAAGAGTGTGGGGTTGCCGTGAAGCTGTATATGTCACCGGGGGGGGGGGGGGAGGGGGCACATTCAGGGAGAGGCATTTGAGCTGGGACTTTTGCAAATTCGTTCGGGGGGCAGGTGGACCCGGGGTCCTGCAGCCCAGAGAGGGTATGGGGACAGGTTTGAGAATGACTTGCTTAGCAGAAGTATTCTAGTCGTGAGAGTGAATGTAACCCCCACTGTAAGGTTATGCACCAAGAGGAAAAGCTTATGACACAAGCTTGAAAAACACTCCTCTAGTGACCAAACAGGAGCACGGACTACCTGAGAGAAGTCCCATGCTGACCAGGAGCAGCAAGGACACTAGAATCAGAATGTCCAAGGGATTTGCAGATCTGTGAAAACCATCTCTTTTGTCTGCCTTTCTAAGTGGCTTTTCCTAATTCAAAATGTGGCAAGAAGCAGAAAATTTAGAGAGAAACCTGAGATCAGATCATAGCTCCAGGAGACTTATTCTTCCTCAGACTCAGTTCCCTAATGTTCTGAATGTAGATACTTTACCCTTCACGCACGCCATGAAGTCACAGTAAGGACCAGGTGGGACAACTTCATGGTAAAGTAAAGGGCAATCTACAGATATAAGCCATCAGCAAATCAAAACGGAGAATGCTGTGGGTATGGTGAATGTGTTCTCTAGAAAATGGTTTTTAAAAATCAGTGACCTATTGAGCAGATATAAATATGCCATCTTTACATTATCCAACTCCATCCACCTAAATGTTTAATGACTTTTTTAAATTTCTCAAAACAAGACGTAGATTGAATTAAGATCAAAACGAAATGAGTTGAAATTCAGCCATGTCACTAATGTGCTTCAGGTCTTATTTACATTTGGCAAATGTAATTTACATTTTTGAAATGTACATTTTGAATTTTCAGTGTACATTTTGCAAATGTATTTGCACATTTTCCAGTTTCCTCTCTGTTTAAATTTAAAAAATGGTAAAAGAAACAGAGCATTCTTGGGGCTGGCGCCCTGGCCAAGTGGTTAAGTTGGTGCGCTCCGCCTCAGCGGCCCAGGATTTCACCGGTTTGGATCCTGGGCGCGGACTTAGCACCCCTCATCAGGCCACACTGAGGCGGCGTCCCACACAGCAGAGCCAGAAGGACCTACAACCAGAATATACGAGTATGTACTAGGGGGCTTTGGGGAGAAGAGGAAAAAAAAAGAAAAAAGATTGGCAACACATGTTAGCTCAGGTGCCAATCTTTAAAAATAAAAAGAAAGAAATAGAGCATTGTGAACTAAACTTTTTCAAATGAGTAGTCAATGCTTTAGGCCAATGTTCATTCTCAACAGCAAATGATATTAATGGCAACTGGTGTTCTTGGTCTTGATGGCATTGAACATCAAGGTCACGTAGACTGTACCTAATTCAGTTAGTTTTACATAATCCTATTAGGATTATAAATTTGTTTTAAAATTCTGTTTCCATAATGGCTACTATTTTGAACCGTGGTTCTTAAATCTTTCAGTCACCAGACAACTTGCACGCACTGTAGGGGGAAAAGCAATCAGAATGATTAACTACTTTAAAATGAGACACCTGTGAGGGACTTCTGAAGCAAGGCACTCACTCATGCCAAAACCAAACGTTATAAATTCATCATTTTCCAATTTTAAACTGTAAGTCTATAGGAGAGAGCCCCAGCAATCAACTGGGGAATCCACAAGCCTCATGCTTTGGAAATCATTCTTGTAAGATTTGACCACATGAGAGGATTGAGCTTTAAAATGTTTTCCTTAAAAGGAAAACTCCCTGAGATAGAAAGGAGAGTAAACTTGGGAACCACATTATAATGACCTTGGAATCTATCAGTAGAAACAGAGTATGTTGAATGGGAAAAAAGCCTTGAAACTCTTTATGACTCTCACCTTGTGTGCATTCCATGTTAACCTCAGGTGATGCAACTTGGTAACATTTAGAAGAATGCACATAAAAGAATTGCTCTCGAGATGACTGGGAGGAAAAAAACTTGTTCAGAATCAGGAATCAATTTAGACCCTTTAAAAAAAATGGGACAGCTAAACTGAAGTTAGTGTCAGAATAGTTCAAATGTGAAACCCTAATATGGAGAGGCCACTTTTATGAAAGGAAGTAGAGTATTGGTTATCATCAGATGGGATTCATCTCCTCTATAGATTTTCTTCCTCAACTTTCACCTCACTTGAGTCACACACAGATTGTTTTAATTGACGTGGTCCTGTTTCAGGTGTCCCCCTGAAGCCCAGGAAAGAGTTACGATTTACAGAACTGCAATCTGGACAGCTGGAGATTAAGTGGTCCTCGAAATTCAATATTTCAATTGAGCCTGTGATCTACGTGGTACAAAGAAGATGGAATTATGGAATCCATCCTAGTGAAGACGATGCCACACATTGGCAGACAGTAGCGCAGGTGAGTGCTTCATAGACTTTTTTCCCCTTGAGGTGATGTCTACCTACACACCTACAGATAGAAAATTAACTTGATATGCCTCAGTCAAAATAGCCTGACTACCACAATCACTTAATCAGATGTGGGAATATCACGCATATCATATCTGCGGAAGACAGGATGAGCTCTGTAGGTACCACCCGCTACAACTAGAAACTCTTGGCTTAATTTGCTCGAAGTACATGTGGAAGTGAGATAATTTTCTAAGCTGAGTGTTCACATTTGTTTCCTCCAAGAACTATATTTCCTTGAAGTAAACTTAAAACCAACCAGAGTAAGAGAAATGCAGCCGTGTTTGGACTAGTTAATATGATATTTGATCAGCTCAATGTCTTCTTGTCTGTTTCTCCTACATTTACACAAGGACTTTAGGAGCGTGGAGTAAGATTCATATCACAAAACCACTTAGTGGGAAGGAAGTGGCCAACGGCTCATAAATCTTTGCTAAGTGCTTTCTTCTTCGTCTTAGTCCACTTACAAACTGATATGCCACCTGGATCACAGCACTCCCAGAGTTTGTCTTACCTGTGCTTCTCCCTCTGCTGTCGTGTGGATGAGAAAAGCAAAATGTTTTCTTTCTTTTTAAGAGCTGCAAAATGGACTAGCAGCTGCAAGAAAACTACATGGTAGAAAAAGAATAAATTCTCGATGTGAACCTGCCTTGTGCTTTTCTACGACTAAAATGCTTTCTCCACATGTATGTCTATCAGGAAGAATTCTCACCTTAAGTTGATCAGATCGTTTTTCTCCAAGGACAAGATTCCCATTATTTTCTTAAGTAAATATAAAATAAATTTCAGTATTCAGGTGTTTGGAAGAGATATTTGTTTTTGTTCTCAATACTAGTATCTCAAAGATACAAAATAAAGCCCTCCCCAAAATAAATGAAAAGTTTGCTGTGAAAGAAACATCTTAAATTAGGGAAAAAAAATTGGTCAAATAAATTTAGTAATTCTATTCCATACCTATTTTGTAAAAAAAAATTACTTTAGTAAAACATAAAGATATTCAGAATACAGCCTAAAATTCTATTTGATTTACATAGTGTGCTCCCTTAAACAATGGTGCAATATCATTTGTAAATTTTCCAAATTATTTAAAGGTTTATGCAAGCAACTGATAAGATCATCTCTTTCATCCCTTTTTTAGAAAGAGGAAAGATCTTGAATTATTATTATTCCTATTCTTGCTAGTTACCACGTGTGATACTTCATGACTTTGCTAAATGCTGTGGATGTCATGCTGACTTTAGTCTTTTAAATTCAAGGCTAAAACTAAATGATGAACTCAGTGACAATGTCGTCTCAATTTCTGCCAAATGAGGTAGAAAGCCATGTTTAAGACTTCATATTTTTCCTTTGATTTCAGAAATGTTTGGCTTCTTTTAGATGTTAAAATAAACGTGAAAATTCTTTTCAATAAGTTATTATAAACTGGGGTTTGGGAAGGATTCAATTCAAATCTTCCCCAGTTTCATCCACTGAGTGCCAAGTTGAGTTTGACCCTGGGCCTAGATGAGGCATAGAATGTAGGCATTCATTCCTTGGAATCCGAGGCAAAGGTTTTCAGATCTAGCACAGATCATTGTTGAAAGCAGGTCTCTTTTCCCTTAGCTTGATGAAGAGGGGAGGTACGAATACTGTTCAAGTTATTTGATATCTTGGGACTACAGCAGTAGAGACAGCAAAACCTAGGGAACTTCCCCAGTGTCCAGTTTTTTTCTTTGGACATGTTATTGGACAAGGATATATTCCCACACCTCACCCTTCAGGACTAGAGCTGGGTCCTTGCCGATGTTACGTGATTTACTCAAATAAAAAAAAGAGTCTTGGGTTGCAGTTTACTTCCAGAAATTGTTAGCTTTCTCTAAGTGTGGGGGTTCTTATACCTACTTCCAAAATTATATTTGTCGTGCAAGTTAAAGAGGCATCTTCTTTCTATAAAGATTTCATTTTCTTGTCTGTAATGTAATAATTAGCTCATTTAATATATTTGCTCATATGTAAAATTCATTGATTGAGTCCCTCAAATGCTGTGTTTAGTCACCAGATTTAAAAATAGTCCAAGCATTTCTCATAAGGTTTTGACTTCCAGAGATCTGTATCCAGAAGGGCAGAGGTAGAGGGAGGTCAAGTCTGTGTTGCGTTGGCCGATGAGTTAGTGTATTTTTAAAACAGACCCGATTGCCATGTCACAATAAAAGGTTCTCTGTGCCCTTTGACATCTCCCCTCAGACCACAGATGAGCGGGTTCAACTGACTGACATACGACCCAGCAGGTGGTACCAGTTCCGAGTGGCGGCTGTCAACGTCCACGGGACCCGAGGCTTCACCGCCCCCAGCAAACACTTCCGCTCCTCCAAAGGTCAGTCTCGCTTTCCTGCCCCGACACTCCCCTTCCGCCCGGACACACATGGGGTGCAGATTCATCGTGTCTCCATGTTCACATTTCTGGTGGGCCAACAGGTGGCTTTGCTGTTCTTAGCGAATGGGACCAGATGTATTTGAAGGTTCCATGTGAGTCTCTGATGAAGCGCATCCCTGGGCTTTTGCCTTTGAGATGCCACAGAAGAGAACGTAGTGGGGTTTTTCTCAACTTTGAAGTGGCGGTTTTCCATCGTCAACTTCTCTTGTGGCTGTGTCTCAATATTCTGCATCAAGCACCTTTCACTTAATTTGGGGAGAGAAAGGTTTAGCTTGAGCCACTTTGAACTAGGCATATTTCTTAAAATGATTGTTGAGTGTGAATTAATCTCTTTTGTTTCATGACATCCAGAAGTTAAACCTCTCCTGAGTCACTTTATATGGCTATAATTTTTTTGCAGTTCCAATTTCATTGCTATTTTAAAATCTCTGTGGAATCCAGTGAATACTAACTGTGTTACATTTGTAGTGAGTTTAGTCTGGGATAGTTGAAGGACATAATTTGACTAGATGTTAATAATACCGCCATGTTTATTTCTCCAATTGTGTTTAGACGGCTGTGCACCTTATGAATTAATTATATATCTGCTTGGCTGCTCATCAAGATCCAGTTTCATAGACAGAGATTACTCAGGTTGTTCACTTACTAATCAGGAGTTATCCTCTTATGTGGAAGCTGATTTAAATTTATTTTAAACAAAATGCATTGTGATATTGATGAATAATGTAAGACATAACATCAGTGATGTGTCTTTCATTATGGGAAAGTTAGAACTGGCTGTATAAGTTGCAATTTCTGTTCCATGATTGGGAAAGTGTGTATATTTCAGCTAATCTGTCCATTTCTCACTATATAATTTTACCACTCCCTTCTCTGCATAGTCATAGGTCTCAAGTGGGAAACTTGAAATCAAAATAATTTAATATTTGGATTCTATTACAGTACATGTTGTGGATTTTTAGCTCCTTCTTTTAAAAAGCCCTTTTCAGAAAGGAAAGGTACATTTGTCCCCCCACTGAGGCGATTACACTAAGCAGACTTGAAAGTGAAATTATAAATAAAGACATCAAACCTTGTCTTAAGACTGTGTCCACCTGGTCTGATGATTTAGAGAGGCAAGTGAAGTAAATAATTAATTGTGAGTTAGGAGGTGAGGAGCAATAAAAGGCTTGAGAACTCTTCACCTTGAGTTTCATGGTTCAAATGTGATCCAGGCACATTGTGGTCAAAATGTGTTACCATCTGTTTAGTTGCCTACAGAATCTGGTCTGGTGCCCTAAAGGCTGAGAATTCAGACATCAGAGAGAACCGGTTCCCAGCCTCTAGAGACAGCTGTTGAATACCTTTAAGAGTTGAGTGGGATCTGAGCAGAGGTCCTGTGACAGTCCCCTGGGCCAGTCGTGGCTGTAACTTCCTAAGAGGCATCCATTCTGGGGAAATAGCAAGACCGTGCTGTCCCAATACTTCTTAGTGTATCTATCTGAGCACCTTAATAGTCTAGAATCAGAGGTGCATCCCTCGAATTTAAATGAGCTTTTGTTGAATGAAAACGCACCGGTTTTTTGGGAAACATTGCAGTTATCATTCAAATGCCATTCTATGTTCTATGTCCTGCTTTTACAAATATGCCCAACTTTGAGCATTCCAATCTTTAGTTCTTGGAAACCAAAAATATCTGCACAGAATTCATAGTAGATTCTTCTGTGGTTTCAGTGAAGGTTCATGACAGAGTGCTGGGAGTGTAATAGACCACTAAACGGTTGAAGACATTCCCCCAGGACGTGTCTAAAGGGTACTTAACCGCGGATGAGATGGTCCCACATCTTTCCTCATCTTACTCAAATCCCATCAAATGTAGAAATGTGCCTTACTGGGAAAACAATTTTTAACAATCTTATTGAAATATAATTTACATTTCATAAAATTCCTTTGTCTTAAATGTACTGTCCAGTGATTTTGAGTATTCACTGAGTTGTGCAGGCATCACCATCATCCGTTTGGGAAGGATTCCGTTACCCCAGTGAGGTCCTTCCTGCCTTCCTGGGAAAACTCAAACTCAGAGGTGGAAATAACTTCCTTTTTGTGTCTTTGGCTTGTCTTTATCATGCATGTTTCATGCTCTTTCATTTAACAAATACTTGTTGAGCACCTATTGCGTGTCGGGAACTGTTCTAGGCACTGGGGGTAATAAGTGAATGAAAAGACAAAAACGTCTGTTCCTGTGGAACACACACACACACATTCATTCTAGTTGAGGGTGAGAGGAAGCGGTAAATAAATTAATAAGTAAAATGCTCAAGTATGGTAGGGTGGATAGTGATAACTGACAATAAGAAAAATAAAGACTAGCCCCCAGGAGTAGAGGAGGAGGTTGTTTTTTTTAGTATGTTTTTTAAAAAGTTTTAGGGAGAGTGGCCAAAGCAGTTTTGCTGAGAAAGAGATGTTTGTACAAAGGAGGCGAAGGAGTCAGCCTTGCAACCTTCTGAAGGAAGGATAGTGCATTCCCGGGAAATGGTAGGTGCCAAGGTCCTGAGGCAGAAGTGAGCTTGCAGTATTCATAGAACACAGGGGAGCCTGAGGGCTGAGCAGGGGACAGGGCAGGGAGTGGAAGATGAAGACTGAGAGGAAGGAGGATTTGTTGGGTCTTCATAGCCATTGTAAAGAGTATGGCTTTTACTCTAAGTTAGATAGGGGAGCGGCTGGGAGATGTTGAGCAAAGCACTGCATGATGTGACTTAGATTTGAGTAGGACCACTCAGACTGCTGTGCTGAGAACAGGCAAAAGGGGAGGGGAGGCAGAAGTAGGGAAGCCAATGCAATATTCCTGGTCAAAGATGGTGGTCAGTTGGGGCCAGCCTGGTGGCACAGTGGTTAAGTTCGCACGTTCCACTTAAGTGGCCTGGGGTTTGCTGGTTTGGATCCCGGGTGTGGACCTACACACTGCTTATCAAGCTATACTGTGGTGGGCATCCCACATATAAAGTAGAGGAAGATGGGCACAGATGTTAGCTCAGGGCTAATCTTCCTAAAAATAAATAAAAGAAAAATAAGATGGTGGTCATTTGGATAAAGCCAGAAGTGAACCGACTAGGGGATACAGATGGAAAGCTAAATCTGATAGGAATTTAAGACTTTCCAGTGGCTTGCAGGAAATGACTAATGTCAAGAATGACTCCAGAGTTCTTTTGTCACAAACTGCTGAAGAAAGAATGGCGTTGCCAGTTACTAAAGCGGAGATTATTGAGAGAAGGGAATATTTAAGGGGAAAACTCTTTCATTTCTTTGGGGATACACATATTTCTAGAACAGGAGTAATCATGTACAAGTCAATACAATTGCTATGTTTTAGGCCCTTTTCTGCAAACAGGCTTTTCTAAGGAGTAGATGTACCAGGCTGAAGGATATGACAGCACATTCTGATAGGGTTGCAGTTGAGAAACGTGAGTAATAAAAGCAGAAGCTGAATTCTACCTTAAAATTTTCCCAGGAAGGGAGGAAGGATCTTACAGTGGTAATGGAATCATTCCAAAAGTGGATGATGGTAGTAGTTGCGCAATTTAGTAAATATTTAAAATCATTGGATTGTACACATAAGAGGATTGAATTTTATGGCATATAAATTATATTTCGGGCCTGGCCCCGCAGCCGAGTGGTTAAGTTCACGTGCTCCGCTGCGGCAGCCCAGGGTTTCGCCTGTTTGGATCCTGGGCGCGGACATGGCATCACTCATCAGGCCATGCTGAGGTGGCGTCCCACGTGCCACAACTAGAAGGACCTACAACTAAAATATACAGCTATGTACTGGGGGGATTTGGGGAGAAAAAAAGCATAAAGAAAAAAAAAAAGATTGGCAACAGTTGTTAGCTCAGGTGCCAATCTTTAAAAAAAAAAATTAAATTTCAATGAGATTGTTAAAAACAATTTTTTCCCAGTAAGGCACTTTTCTACATTTGATGAGATTAAGGCAAGGAAAGATATGGTTGGAAATGGTTAAGTGTCTTTTAGACACATCCTGGAAGAAATGTCTCCAGCTGTTTAGTGGATCTACTACTCTTCCATCGTTCTGTGATGCATCCGCACTGAAACCGTAGCAGAATCTCCTGTGGCCTCTGTGCAGACATTTTTGGTTTGCAAGAGCACAAGAACTAAAATCCGGAATGCTCTTTAAGGTGAGATGTATGGAAGTATGAATTCTGGGCATATTTGTAAAAGCGGGAAATAGAACAACATTTTAACGGTAACTGTGGTGTTTCAAAAAACGGTGCATTTCCATTTAATAAAAGCCCATTTCTTCCTGCTGTGGTCCAGAACTGAAGCTGTACTGGTTGTAAGTCTTCTAGTGGTTTAAAATTGCTTTAAGAAAGAATTATTGCTTCCAAAATAATACTCTGTGCAAAGGGTAAGCACTTATCTAGTGTATGTAAGTTGAGTAAAGGGCCAGCCGTGATAATTTAAGGCTGGGTCAAGGGAAAGAGGAAGGGATTTTTTCCAAGTACCATGAACACCTCTGAAAATGCAAATAAAATTAAATAGAAAAAGAAAAAGTCTTGATAAAATGGCTTTCATTTAGTTTAGGCTCGCTGCCTGGTATTCATGAACTATAATCCTCAGTTTCATGGAAAAGCCAAAATTCTTCTCATTCTCTTCTTATGGTTATGTTTAAAGACAAAATGAGTCTGTGGTTTGCCAGAATGGATTGACTACTAAGTTAATTTCCTTCTAACTCATTTATTTTCCCATAGCTTAATCCTAACGCCTTAGAATACCTATTTTTATAGAAAATTCTGGGTTGTTCATAGATTGGTAACTCAGTTTCATACTTTTCTTCCTTCTGGTGAATACCATTTTTGGATGTTTTTATTGCTAACCCCTATCTCCTCCAGAAGAAACGTGTGATTATAGAATGGATAAAATTGATGATATTCCCTGGCAGCAGAGAGGCCAAAATAGAGGTAGGGATAATTTCTCTTTACTTATTTAATTTTGGTACTACCTTTACCCCTGGCATTTGAGAAGGAAAATTGGCTCAACATTAAAAATTAAGATTACAAATAATTTAGTAGTCTAATCATAATGTCTCTTTATGTAGAAAATTGAAATGGTAATCATCGAAATGGTGAATTACCTTCCTAGGTCACTCCTGGGATGAAGCGCTTTTCTAGCCAACAAGCCTACCAGGTCTTAGAGTCTGCGAAACTTTTCTATCCTTTTGCGTGTGGAACAAACCATAGGAAACATCAGAACAGAAGGTGTAGATGAGTCTATCCCGTCTCATTTGGAAAAAGCCATAGAAAGTGTCAGAACACAAGGTGTAGATGCGTCTGTTCACAAAGGTGCTGGCACATGCTGCTTTAGAATGTGATTCTTGACACACAGAAATTACCTGTGAAAGATGGTGTGCCTCCAGAAGCCAACGCAAGTTAAGGCTTTGAGTAGAAGTGGTTTCTTGAGGAAGTGATCCAGGAAACAGGGGTGAGTGAGAGGGGAACAAGACTGGGAAGAGAAGGAAAAAATTAAAAGGCGCATTCTCATACTAGTTACCACTGTGGGCAACCAGAGCTGCCTCTCTGTGGGGAACTCAGTCCTTGAATGCAAGCTCTTCCCAGGCGTATCTGTCCTTTGGGCAGAGCTTGCTCTGGGTCCAGACAAAGGCTCAGGGAGGGAGACTGGCACTTAGAAGTTGAGCTGATGTGCCCTGAAACAGTAAAGTACAAAGGAATAAGATGGGGGCACTGAGGGTGTCTGCTGTTTACCTCTTGTTTTACTCAGTATCCCATGATTCCTGTTACAGAATGTATCTAATACATTTTGAATTATGGTATAAAATAAATATGTTAGCAGTTCCATGAACAGAATGTAGTGAGATCATAAAAGGAATCCCAGCGTCCCCAAATATTCCCAGTCTTAATCCTCTATGGGACAAAGGGAATAACAGGCGACAGGCATCCATCTCTGGGCTCCTTTTCTTCTATGCCCTGCCCCCACTCTTTCCCAACATCAGACAAGTTTCCCATGATCGCTGACTCCTTTGAACAAGAAAGCCAGCCCTTTCTAAGTAACAGAGATCCCAAACATGTGAGTGAATAATTAGGAGGGACAGTTGTACCAATGGAAAAAGTACCTTTTGGGTTCCATGCTGTACTGGTTTCTCTCTTCCAACGAATTGGTGTTTAACCCTTCCTGGATCATGTTGATATTTATTGAAGGGGCAAAAATATTTGCATTATTGCATGCTTCATATTGGAAATATATACTGCTAAGTACTACTACCTGTTACAAGATTTTATCTACAAGTTGCCTGAATTTGGGAAATGAAGTGCTTCTGGCTGTGGGGACGACCTCCATGTGTCAACATGGGCAGGGAAGGAAGGACACTTCCGGTTGGTGGCTTGTATAAAGCCGAATCCGAATCCCTTTTTTTGCATGTTGCCAAAAGCAGGCACACATTTTTTGGGACGTTTGAGATGAGTCAAGATCAATTGAACATGATGAAATAACACACTTTTAAAGTATCTTATAAAGAGAAATTTACAAGTCCACCTTACATCGTCATTACCCTAATACATCACCTTTCAGTTATCATATTCGCTTCCCTCCAAATCCAGTCTTCCATACATCTTTTGTCCTCATTTCCCCATGTGGATAGGATGTACCACCAAGGACACAGAAGCAGCCAGCGTTGTTCTCACAGCACGCGTGTATCACACTGGATGTTGTCCCACGCGTACCTTCGGGCGTGTTAGTGGAACGAGAACAGCCATCACTGGTGGTCGTGAAGTCCCCGCTGCCCGCAGGGGCCCGTGACTTTGTACGCTGTTCCACAGCTGCTCTGTGTGTGCCGTTTCCAGTGGGCAAGACTTCGCTGTACATCTGTCTTGAAACTGTTTAACAGTTAGAAATCTGCCTGCAGTGCAGCTTCTGCAGGGTGATTTGGGGTTTGTTTGCTTGTTTTTTAATGAGGGAAGGAAACCTATACCAACTGCTCAGTCTGGAAAGAAAAAAATATTTTAAATATTAGAACCAACCTTCTAATTAGTTGGAGAATTTGTGCCTAGTTATAATCACTGCCCTTAAAATATAACTGCACTTGACCACTGTCACATTCCTCAAGAGGTTCCTATGAGGCATTTCAGAGGAGAGTTTGAGTTCTGGGCTTCACTTGAGGAAATCTGATAATAAATAATAAAATCAACATTCATTTTCTTAAAACATATCCAGTCATATGTCGCTTAACGATGGGGATATGTTCTGAAAAATGCATGGTTAGGTGATTTCGTCGTTGTATGAACGTCACAGAGTGCACTTACACAAACCTAGCTGGAATAGCCTACTACACACCTAGGCTCTATGGCACTAACCTAAGGGGACCACCGTTGTCTATGGCACTAACCTTATGGGACCACCGTTGTCTATGGCACTAACCTTATGGGACCACCATTGTCTATGGCACTA